>NW_020837953.1:17746811-17758184 GCF_003676395.1 Aethalodelphis obliquidens | reverse complement strand
CACACACACACACACACACACACACACACACACACACACACACACACCCATAGCACTTGGCTTGTATCTGGCACATAGTCAATACTATTTTAAGTATTTATTATTGCAATTACTTTACTACTATTGTTTTCACTGAACCCTTATATTAGGTAAAATCACTGAGAGAGAAAATATAGAGCCAAAAAGAGAACTGAGGACAAAACTTAGCATTTCCTAATTTCAAGACTGAGACGGGATGAGAATCCAGCAGGGCACTGACAAGGTGTCGTCCTTCACTCATTCAGTCAACAAACGTCCGTCGTGCAGCTATCATGGGCCAGGCTCTGTGGTGTGGCCTGCGGTGGGTGAATCAGACATGGGCACTTCCCTCGTGGACCTCGCTGTCTGGGGGAGGACCGTGAGGCCACACCGCACAGTCAGGCACCTGCTATGTGTCAGGCACTGCTCCAAGCACCAGGAGACAGACGCGGGGACAGACATGGTCCTCGGTCTGCGGGCTCCCGTTCTACTTTATACAGTGTGATGCATGTAACAGCAGAGGGAGCCCCGGGTGCTGTGAGCACATTGAGGGAACATCAGGGCCCACTCAGCCCGGGGTGGTCAGGGAGGGCTTCCCAGAGCCCTTGCTGTTCTGGTGAGGCAGTGAGAGTAGACTTCATGAGGACGGGTTAGGGGGTACATAGGAAGACAGGACTCCAGGCAGGGGCAGGGCAGCACAGGAGGCCAGGGCCTTCTAGGGAGGAAGGTGCCAAGGTCACTGCTGCAGGCTCTAGAAAAGCCTAGAAGATGAGGGCCGAGCAGGGACATCAGGCTTTGGTGATGTTTATGAGAACAGTTTCAGTAAATGATGCGGTGGAAGCCACATTATAAGGAATTAAGAACTGAGTGGGTGGTAGGGAAGTAGAGATGGTACGTGCAGACCAGCCTTTCAATAAGTTTGGTTGTTAGTGGAAGGAGAGAAATAGCAGGGAAAAGGAAATCTAGTTTCCTCCACTAGGAACTCCCGGCCCTCTGAGACCACTGCAGGAGCTGTGTGACCCCTTCTCTTCTCTCTGCCCTGTCACCCACTCCACGTGGTAGAAGGGCTGCCACCTTCCCCTCTACTGCCGTGGAGCACACACTGTGTACCTGATGCAGGTGGGCGCCCACACTGGGCTCCCAACAGCTGGGCGAGAGTCGGGGTTAGACTAACGCTGGTTGTGAGGGGGGATCTCAAACTGAGAGGTACAGATGGATCCGTTTCACCTGTGCTGCTGCCTTATTATTCAGCCACTAATCACTTAAAGGTGAGTGGGAAACCCACAGGAACGGAGGCCCCTCAAGCCCTCCCTTCTCCACATCTGAGGAGGATCCAGGAAGCATGGTCAGGAGTCAATAAGCTACAGTATCTGAGAGAATCTGAAAGCCCGAGGACACCCTGACAATGTGAGGGCATTGCTGACCGCTGTTCTGTGTCTTGGGCAGATTCCTGTGGACCCACAGAGCAATGACCCGAGTCAGTCAGACAAACAGGACGTGCTCTGCCTGTGCTTCAGCCCCTCTGAGGAAACGCTGATCGCCAGCACCAGCAAGAACCAGCTCTACAGCATCACCATGTCCCTGATGGAGATCAGCAAGGTGAGTCTCCCAGCAGCGCTTCCTTCCAGCCCGGGGACTGCTCACCATGTGGGAAAATTTTAATCCAATTCCTAAGTGCAGGCTCACTCACCACTTCATAACAGAGCAAAAGAAACTCAAATTTCAAGTTGTCCGTGTAAGGAGCGCTCCGATACCCTGGGCGGCGGGCAGAGGGGTGCCCGGGAATGTGATCGCTGCAGCCTCTTTGGAGAACACCCTGGAGACATCTGTCAGATTTAAATTGTACCTATCTTTAACCCAGCAAGCAAGTGTACTTCAGGTATTTAATGTACGGCTATACCTGCTTCTGTGCACAGAGATGTATATATGTAAAGGTTTATCATTGCTTTTTGTTTTTAAATAACAAAGAAAGCCAGTATGAATACACTGCAGACATTGCAACAAAAAAGCGGTATTAAAGCTAAAAAGAAGCACTTTGTACTTATAAAAGGTTCACTTCATCAACCAGACATTAGTTTTAAATTTGTATGCACCTAATAGCATGGACTCAAAATATATCCAGCAAACTTTGGCAGAACAACAAGGAAAATAAACCACCTACAATCGTAGGAGATTTTAATATATCTTTCTCAGTAATGGTGGTTTTCTAAATAACAGCTGTATTGAGTTATAAGTCATTATACAGTTCACCTATGTAAAGTGTACAATACAATGGTTTTTAGTATATTCACAGAGTTGTGCAGCCATTACCTCCATCAATTTTAGAACACTTTCATCACTTAAAAAAAATATATGCCCTTTAGCTATTATGCTCCCACCATCCCATCTGCCTCCCTCCCAGCTGTAGCCAACCACTACTGTCTTGTGTCTGTATAGATTTGCCTTTTCTGAACATTGCATACCAATATGTGGACTCTTGGGACTGGCTTCTTTCACTTAGCACAATGTTTTTAAGTTTCATCCATGTGGTAGCATGTATCAGTACTCCACTCCTTTTTTATTTTTGTCTGCGTCGGGTCGTTGAGGCATGCAGTATCTTTCGTTGTGGTGCTTGGTATGCAGGATCTTTTGTTGCGGCGCTCGGGCTTTTCTCTAGTTGTGGCATTTGGGTTTTCCCTCTCTAATTGTGTCGTGCAGGCTCCAGGGCGCGTGGGCACTGCAGTCTGCGGCACGTGGGCTCTCTCCTTGAGGTGCATGAGCTCAGTAGTTGCAACGCATGGGCTTAGTTGCTTCACAGCATGTGGAATCTTAGGTCCCCGATCAGGGATTGTACCTGCGTCCCCTGTATTGGAAGGCAGATTCTTTACCACTGGACCACCAGGGAAGTCCCTTGTACTCCATTCCTTTTCATGTCCAAATAATATTCCATTGCATGGCTGTACCACTTTTGTTGGTCTAGTCATCAGTTGATGAACATTTGGGCTGTTTCTAACTTTTAGATATTATAAATACTGCTGCTATAAACATCTGTGTACAAGTTTTTCTGTAGACATATGTTTTTATCCTTCTGGGTGTATACCTAGGAGTGGAATTCCTGGGTCACGTAGTAACTCAATATTTAAACATTTAAGGAACTGCCAGATAGTTTTCCAAGGTGCTGCACCATTTATATTCCTATCAGCTGTGTACGAGTGTTCTCATTTCTCTCTGTTTTTACCAACATTTGTTCTTATCTGATTTTCAAATTACGCTCACTCCCTCCTGCAAGAGCACCGGAATCACAACTGACTGCTGAACAATCATCAACAGGAAGACACTGGAACACACCAAAAAAGATACCCCACATCCAAAGACAAAGGAGAAGCTGCAATGAGATGGTAGGAGGGGTGCAATCACATAAAATCAAATCCCATAACTGCTGGGTGGGTGACTCACAAACTGGAGAACACTTATACCACAGAAGTCCACCTACTGGAGTGAAGGTTCTGAGCCACACATCAGGCTTCCCAACCTGAGGGTCTGGCAACGGGAGGAGGAATTACTAGAGAAACAGAGTTCGAAGGCTAGCAGGATTTGATTGCAGGATTTCAACAGGACTGGGGGAAACAGAGAATCCACTCTTGGAGGGCACACACAAAGGAGTGTGTGTATCAGAACCCACGGGAAGGAGCCGTGACCCCACAGGAGACTGAATCAGACCTACCTGCTAGTGTTGGAGGGTCTCCTGCAGAGGCAGGGGGTGCCTCTGTCTCACCGTGAGGACAAGGACACTGGCAGCAGAAGTTCTGGGAAGTACTCCTTGTTGTGAGCCCTCCTAGAGTCTGCCATCAGCCCCACCAAAGAGCCTGGGTAGGCTCCAGTGTTGGGTTGCCTCAGGCCAAACAACCAATAGGGAGGGAACCCAGCCCCACCCAACAGCAGACAAATGGATTAAAGTTTTACTGTGCTCTACCCACCAGAGCAACAGCCAGCTCTACCCACCACCAGTCCCTTCCATTAGGAAACTTGCACAATCCTCTTAGATAGCCTCACCCACCAGAAGGCAGACAGCAGAAGCAAGAAGAGCTACAATCCTGCAGCCTGTGGAACAAAAACCACATTCACAGAAAGATAGACAAAATAAAAAGGCAGAGAGCTATGTACCAGATGAAGGAACAAGATAAAACCCCAGAAAAACAACTAAATGAAGTGGAGATAGTCAACTTTCCAGAAAAAGAATTCAGAATAATGATAGTGAAGACGATCCAGGACCTCAGAAAAAGAATGGAGGCAAAGATTGAGAAGATGCAAGAAATGTTTAACAAAGACCTAGAAGAATTAAAGAACAAACAAACAGAGATGAACAATACAATAACTGAAATGAAAACTACAATAGAAGGAATCAATAGCAGACTAACTGAGGCAGAAGAACGGATAAGTGACCTGGAAGACAGAAGGGTGGAATTCACTGCTGTGGTACAGACTAAAGAAAAAAGAATGAAAAGAAATGAAGACAGCCTAAGAGACCTCTGGGACATTAAAGGCAACAACATTCACATTATTAGAGGTCCCAGAAAGAGAAGAGAGAGAGAAAGGACCCGAGAAAATATCTGAAGAGATTATAGTTAAAAAATTCCCTAACATGGGAAAGGAAATAGCCACCCAAGTCCAGGAAGTGCAGAGAGCCCCATACAGGATAAACCCAAGGAGAAACACGCCGAGACACATAGTAATCAAACTGGCAAAAAGTAAAGAGAAAAAAAATTGTTGAAAGCAGCAAGGGAAAAAAGACAAATAACATAAAAGGGAACTCCCATAAGGTTAACAGCTGATTTCTCAGCAGAAACTATACAAGCCAGAAGGTAGTGGCATGACATATTTAAACTGATGAAAGGGAAGAACCTACAACCAAGACTATTCTACCCGGCAAGGATCTCATTCAGATTCTATGGAGAAATCAAAAGCTTTACAGACAAGCAAAAGCTAAGAGAATTCAGCACCACCAAACCAGTTCTACAACAAATGCTAAAGGAACTTCTCTAAGTGGGAAACACAAGAGAAGAAAAGGACCTACAAAAACAAACCCAAAACAATTAAGAAAATGGTCATAAGAACATACATATAGACAATTACCTTAAACGTGTATGGATTAAATGCTCCAACCAGAAAACACAGGCTCGCTGAATGGATACAAAAACAAGACCCCTCTATATGCTGTCTACAAGAGATGCACTTCAGACCTAGGGACACATACGGACTGAAAGTGAGGGGATGGAAAAAGATATTCCATGCAAATGGAAATCAAAAGAAAGCTGGAGTAGCAATACTCATATAAGACAAAATAGACTTTCAAATAAAGAATGGTACAAGAGACAAGGAAGGACACTACATAATGATCAAGGGATCAATCCAAGAAGAAGATATAACAATTATAAATATGTATGCACCCAACATAGGAGCACCTCAATACATAAGGCAACTGCTAACAGCTATAAAAGAAGAAATCGACAGTAACACAGTAATAGTGGGAGACTTTTAACACCTCACTTACCCCAATGGACAGATCATCCAAACAGAAAATTAATAAGGAAACACAAGCTTTAAATGACACAACAGACCAGAGAGATTTAATTGATATTTATAGGACATTCCTTCCAAAAACAGCAGATTACACTTTCTTCTCAAGTGCGAACGGAACATTCTCCAGGGTAGATCATATCTTGGGTCACAAATCAAGCCTCAGTAAATTTAAGAAAATTGAAATCATATCAAGCATCTTTTCTGACCACAATGCTATGAGATTAGAAATCAATTACAGGGGAAAAAACATAAAAAACACAAACACATGGAGGCTAAACAATACGTTAGTAAATAACCAAGAGAACACTGAAGAAATCAGGGAAATCAAAAAATACCTAGAGACAAATTACAATGAAAACACGATGATCCAAAACCTATGGGATGCAGCAAAAGCAGTTCTAAGAGGGAGGTTTATAGCAATACAATCCTACCTCAGGATACAACAAACATCTCAAATAAACAATCTAACCTTACACCTAAAGGAACTAGAGAAAGAAGAACAAACAAAACCCGAAGTTAGTAGAAGGAAAGAAATCATAAAAATCAGAGCACAAATAAATGAAATAGAAACAAAGAAAACAGTAGCAAAGATCAATAAAACTAAAAGTTGGTTTTTTGAGAAGATAAACAAAATTGAAAAACCATTAGCCAGACTCATCAAAAAAAGAGGAAGAGGACTCAAATCAATAAAATTAGAAATGAAAAAGAGAAGTTACAACAGACACTGCAGAAATACAAAGCATGCTAAGAAACTACTACAAGCAACTCTATGCCAATAAAATGGACAACCTGGAAGAAATGGACAAATTCTTAGAACGGTGTAACCTTCTGAGACTGAACCAGGAAGAAATAGAAAATATGAACAGACCAATCACAAGTAATGAAATTGAAACTGTGATTAAAAATCTTCCAACAAACACAAGTTCAGGACCAGATGGCTTCACAGGTGAATTCTATCAAACATTTAGAGAAGAGCTAACACCCATCCTTCTCAAACTCTTCCAAAAAATTGCAGAGGAAGGAATACTCCCAAACTCATTCTATGAGGCCACAATCATGCTGATACCAAAACCAGACAAAGATACTACAAAAAAAGAAAATTACAGACCAATATCACTGATAAACATAGATGCAAAAATCCTCAACAAAATACTAGCAGACAGAATCCAACAACACATTAAAAGGATCGTACACCATGATCAAGTGGGATTTATCCCAGGGATGCAAGGATTCTTCAATATATGCAAATCAATCAATGTGATACACCATATTAACAAATTGAAGAATAAGAACCGTATGATCATCTCAATAGATGCAGAAAAAGTTTTAGACAAAACTCAACACCCAGTTATGATAAAAACTCTCCAGAAAGTGGACATAGAGGGAACCTACCTCAACATAATAAAGGACATATATGACAAACCCACAGCAAACATCATTCTCAGTGGTGAAAAACTGAAAGCATTTCCTCTAAGATCAGGAACAAGACAAGGATGTCCACTCTCACTGCTATTATTCAACATAGTTTTGGAAGTCCTAGCCACGGCAATCAGAGAAGAAAAGAAATAAAAAGAATCCAAATTGGAAAAGAAGAAGTAAAACTGTCACTGTTTGCAGGTGACATGATACTATACATAGAGAATCCTAAAGGTGCCACCAGAAAACTACTAGAGCTAATCAATGAATTTGGTAAAGTTGCTGGATGCAAAATTAATGCACAGAAATCTCTTACATTCCTATATGCTAATGATGAAAAATCTGAAAGAGAAATTAAGGAAACACTCCCATTTACCATTGCAACAAAAAGAATAAAATACCTAGGAATAAACCTACCTAGGGAGACAAAAGACCTGTATGCAGAAAACTATTAGATGCTGATGAAAGAAATTAAAGATGATACCAACAGATGGAGAGATATACCATGTTCTAGGATTGGAAGAATCAATATTGTGAAAATGACTGTACTACCCAAAGCAATCTACAGATTCAATGCAATCCCTATCAAATTACCAATGGCATTTTTTACAGAACTAGAACAAAAAAATCTTAAAATTTGTATGGAGACAAAAAAGACCCCGAATAGCCAAAGCACTCTTGAAGGAAAAAAGCAGAGCTGGAGGAATCAGACTCCCTGACTTCAGGCTATACTACAAAGCTACAGTAATCAAGACAGTATGGTACTGGCACAAAAACAGAAATATAGATCAATGGAACAGGATAGAAAGCCCAGAGATAAACCCACGCACCTATGGTCAACTAATCTATGACAAAGGATGCGAGGATATACAATGGAGAAAAGACGGTGTCTTCAATAAATGGTGCTGGGAAAACTGGACAGCTACATGTAAAAGAATGAAATTAGAACACTCCCTAACACCATACACAAAAATAAACTCAAAATGGATTAGTGACCTAAATGTAAGGCCGGACATATAAAACTTTTCGAGGAAAATATAGGAAGAACACTCTTTGACATAAATCACAGCAAGATCTTTTCTGATCCACCTCCTCAAGTAATGGAAGTAAAAACAAAAATAAATAAATGGGACCTAATGAAACTTAAAAGTTTTTGCACAGCAAAGGAAACTACAAACAAGACGAAAAGACAACCCTCAGAATGGGAGAAAATATTTGCAAACGAATCAACGGACAAAGGATTAATCTCCAAAATATATAAACAGCTCATGCAGCTCAATATTGAAAAAACAAACAACCCAATCCAAAAATGGGCAGAAGACCTAAATAGACATTTCTCCAAAGAAGACATACAGATGACTGAGAAGCTCATGAAAAGATGCTCAACATCACTAATTATTAGAGAAATGCAAATCAAAACTACAGTGAGGTATCACCTCACACCAGTTGGAATGGGCATCATCAGACAATCTACAAACAACAAATGCTGGAGAGGATGTGGAGAACAGGGAACCCTCTTGCATTGTTGGTGGGAATGTAAATTGATACAGCCACTATGGAGAACAGTATGGAGGTTCCTTAAAAAACTAAAAATAGGGTTTCCCTGGTGGCGCAGTGGTTGAGAGTCCGCCTGCCGATGCAGGGGACACGGGTTTGTGTCCCGGTCCGGGAGGATCCCACATGCCGCGGAGCGGCTGGGCCCGTGAGCCATGGCCGCTGAGTCTGCGTGTCTGGAGCCTGTGCTCCGCAACAGGAGAGGCCACAGCAGTGAGAGGCCCGCATACCACAAAAAAAAATCTAAAAATAGAATTACCATATGACCCAGCAATCCCACTACTGGGCATATACCCTGAGAAAACCATAATTCAAAAAGACACATGCACCCCAATGTTCATTGCAGCAGTATTTACAATAGCCAGGACATGGAAGCAACCTAGATGCCCATCGACAGATGAATGGATAAAGAAGATGTGGGACATATATACAATGCAATATTACTCAGCCATAAAAAGGAACGAAATTGGGTCATTTGTACAGACGTGGATGGATCTAGAGACTGTCATACAGAGTGAAGTAAATCAGAAAGAGAAGATATCGTATATTAACACATATATGTGGAACCTAGAAAAATGGTACAGATGAACCTGTTTGCAGGGCAGAAATTGAGACACAGATGTAGAGAACAAACATATGGACACCAAAGAGGGAAAGTGGCGGGGAGCAGGGGGTGCTGGTGGGATGAATTGGGAGATTGGGATTTATATGTATATACTAATATGTATAAAATGGATAACTAATAAGAACCTGCTGTATAAAAAAATAAATAAAATAAAATTCAAAACCAAATTACATTCATAAATGGATGTTGCTCTGTAGTTTTCTTGTGATGCCTTTATCTGCTTCTGGTATCCAGGTAATACTGACCTCATAGAATGAGGTGCAGAGACATGGTGGAAAAGAGAGAATTGCTTTTGTTTTAACATAACAGGAATTTGAGTGTACTTAAAAGCTTGTCAGCTAATATATAAGTCATTACGTTGTATACCCCAAACTAAGACATTTTTATCATTCCACCTGGGGACACTTCATTCACAAGGACTCAGAAAGGACTAATTTGATGGCTGGATCTCCAGTCTGTCCACTTTCGCTGTGTAGAGGGGTGAGCTCATTGCATAGAGCTTCTCTCCCTGCTGGTGGGCAGGGCCTCTCAGAAGGAAGGCTGTGTGGGGAGGAGAGAACTAGACCAGAGAGTGGGACCTTCTGTGGAGGGGAGTGTTTCCACTCTCTCTCCCAGGCTAGAACAGTTTCCTGCTTGTCTCTTCATGTACACTCTGCCCTCCAGCCCCTGAATTATATTCTGTTTGGCTGCCAGAGTGATCTTTTCAAATCCCAGACGTGGTTATCACAAAATACACATCCTCCACCACCTCCACCGTCATCACAGCTGCGATCCTTCATTGGCTTCCTGGGCTCTGAGAAGAACTGAACTGGGTGCACAGGGCTGGGCAATGTCTGGCCCAGGCTGCTTTCCGCAGCCCCATCCCATCATTCCACCTGATAGGACAGGCCTTTCTGATCACCATGAGTCTGCATGTTCCCTCTGCCAAAAGGCTTCAGTATGCTCCTACCTCTGCCTGGGGCACTCTTATGTTGTCCCCTTCCCCACATTAGTTCTTGCTCATCCTTCAGGGGAAAAAAAAAAAAAAAAAAGCTAGTAGAAATGTGCTAGTAGAGACAGCAAGATTGAAGATATTGGAGAAAGAAGGGGAAGCAGATGGAGAAGAATGGGAATAATCTGTGCCTACCCCCACCCCAGCCCAGCACCTCTTTCTGCCACAGTAGAGAAGGGAAGCGTCTGAATTTGAGGGGATTGCCAGCTCAGCCTTTGCCTTGGCTTGTGAACAAAGCATGTACACCTCATTAAACTCCCCAGTCATCACGCCTCATTCAGGTGTCCCAGGTGTAATGTCTCTGATGACAGACACCTGGAATCTACACAAGCAGTGCAATAGGATAAATTTTAACTTAAAATCATTCACCCAACTCTCCTTGCTGCTGCTTGTGGAGTAACATAGTCTCTCTGCAGAGAAATTTGGGAGTTCTCATTAAGATCTTGAAAATCATTCACACCATTTTGCCCTGTATTCCACTTCTAGAAATACATCTGTTGTGTGGGTCCCAACCTATCGGTGGTGATGCCATCAGCTAGGAATGCCGGAGGCACTACCCAGGGGCTGTATTACTCCTAGCAAAGGCCCCACATACACTCCCCCAACCAGGGCCAATGCTGTGGCCTGACTGGCCCTTTGGTTCTTATTGTGATTGTAGGATGTACTTCATCAAAAACCATCAGGGAACTTTGAGGAACAAGATTTCTTACTCACAGGTCCTGGAGGGTACAGAGCAAGCCCAAGGGCCACACAGTGAGGACATGGTTAAAGAGAGAGGTGGACCTGGGGCTCTGCATTTATTAAGGTTTGAAGGTGGGGTGTCTAGGGTTTTGCGAGTTCACTATTGATTTAATGGTCATTTAGCCACGAGAGTGAGAATTAGGCCACAGGAGGAGAAAAGTGGGGTCACTCAAGAAGTCAGTTATTTAAGTTATCCAGGACTTTCTGCAAAAGGGGTCTTCAAGGGTGGGGACGGCTTAATTCTTTGGCAGATTATTTGGCTGGTAGCTGTGTCATACAACTGGCAATATGTTTATTCAAGATGGATGTCCTTTGAAATAGATGCCTTGAGACTCAAAAGCTTAATGTCAGGCACTTACCCTGCAGTATCTAAGGAAGTAATCAGAGAGGAACACAGACTTACATGTAAGAATATTTAGTCTAGGGGCTTCCCTGGTGGCGCAGTGGTTGAGAGTCCGCCTGCCGATGC
>NW_020837953.1:17512274-17746801 GCF_003676395.1 Aethalodelphis obliquidens | reverse complement strand
AAAAAAAAAAAAAAAAAAAAAAGAATATTTAGTCTAGTGTTACCCCTAACTCACAAAAATCAGAGACCACTTAAATATTCCTATAGTAGAAGGATAGATAAATTAAATTCTGGTATATTCATAGAATAAAATACTTTATTGCCATTAAAATGATGTTTTAAAATAATAATGGTATAGGAAAACATGCATAATGTTAAAGCAGTTTGCCCACAGCCTGATTTCTGTGCATCTGGGCTAATTAACGTCCATAAGTAGTAATGAGAGCTGGAGTGCATTACCAGCCTTTTGCTTCCTCTGCCCAATCTCATTCTGTGTGATTTCTCCAGGGGGAGCCTGCCCACTTTGAGTATCTGATGTACCCGTTGCACTCAGCATCCATCACTGGTCTAGCTACCTGCATCCGCAAACCCCTCATTGCCACCTGCTCTGTGGATCGGTCTGTTCGCATCTGGAATTACGAATCAAAGTAAGGAGTGAAAGGCTTTGCTACTGTGATATGCACGATTTCAGTTGTTAAATTTTCCATGCGAATTATTTTAATTAGAGGTTTGAAATTTTAATTACTTAGAAGCTTTCAGTTGGAAAAGTTTTTTTTTTAATCAAGTCAGTCAAACTACCTTGTTCTCTTTACTTTTCACTCTTGCATGAGCTAGAAAATCACTTTATACTTTATTCAGTGCTTGCTACGTGCCAGACACCATGCTTGGCATGTGGGACATAAAGAAACATCCCAATATCTCCCGTCCTTACATACCCTCCTGTGTCCTTCTAGCTTTCCTATCCCCTTTTCCTATCCCACTAGACCTGCTTTTTGCCCCACGGAGCTCTCCAGACCATTGATTCGCCCTTTGAAACCAGATCACTGCCCCAACCACCTTCAGCTCCCAGTGATTTTATCCTCCTGGCACAGCTTCCTTGAGAATCTCCAGCCTAGATTGGCCCCATGACGTAACTTCTTTGCTCTTGTATATAGCTGCTGGGGCTGCTGGAAAAAAAATTGTGCAATACTTCTGATTTAGAAATCTAAATGGAGCTGTGCCTTCAACATGTCTAGACAATGCCATATTCAGTCCCTTTACTTGCCATACGCATTGCTGGACACTACCCTCAAGTAACCAAAATCTAGAAAAAGAGGCACCAATAATTGCAAGTAATAAAGTATCTCAAATGCTAGGATAAAAATATGTACCAGATACAATGGAGGACTTGAGGGACTCAGTGGGCTAGACTTATATTCAATAATTTATCTTTTTCACAGCACCCAGGAGCTATTTAAGGAATACCAAGAAGAAGCTTATGCAATCAGCCTTCACCCGTCTGGACACTACGTTGTAGTAGGGTTTGCTGACAAACTACGCCTTATGAATCTACTCATTGATGATATACGTTCTTTCAAAGAATACTCTGTCAGAGGGTGCAAAGAGGTAAGAACTACTGGAGATAAAGGTCCAGTTTCTTAGAAAGCCAGAGTTGAAATATCAGAACTAGCACAACTGGGGAGGTAGGACCAAAGACTGTCTTAGAGAATTCTGGTGGCTTAAAAAGAAATCCATTTCTCCCACCAAACTTATTGAGTATGTTGGTTCTATCCTCTTTCTTTTATGCCCACCAAAATATATCACTGAACCAAACCATGTGAGATCTCACCTGTGATCAGTCCACTCTGTGACTGTGGAGTAATATATGTTTTAAAAGCATTAAAAAGAAAGTTATCACAGAATCGGAGTCACAGCTGGGAAGGCGAGTTTGGCGATTGGGAGGCGCCAGGGAAAATGAGCAACAGGGAGAGACAATAGCCCATCAGATTTCCCCCTGAGATGACTTGTGGAATCAAGACAGTGATTTGAGGAATTGCTCCCCTGTTCTGAAACTTCTTCTGCAGACAAAATGAGTGTTCTATTCTCTGACCCAAGCACCTTCATGATTCGTGCACATGGTAGGGTCAGCATCTTGGCCAATATGAGCTACAGGAATAGTGAAAGTGAAGATGTCAGCACTTCTCAGTCCTATTTGCACCTTCCCCTGATTCCCAATCCTACGTATGGTTTCACCCTGAACTCAACTGTAACCTTCAGATAGACTACTGTCTTTCATTCTTACTCTCTTCCTGTATTTCCTGGTAGTGTTGCTTTAGCAATGGAGGTCACCTGTTTGCTGCAGTCAATGGGAATGTGATTCACATTTTTTCCGCCACCAGCCTGGAGAACATCTCGAATCTGAAAGGACACACAGGGAAGGTAAGTGAGTGGACGGTGTCCAAGGAAACAAGGACTCAGAGCCAAGCATCATGCTAGCCAATGGGGTATAAGTGAACAAAAGAGAAGTGATTCCTTTCCCTCGAAGGTCCCTGTCTAGTTGGGGGAAATGACAATAAAACAAATGCACAGACAGATTTAAGTACTAACTGTAGTAAACTCAGTGAAAGAAAAATATGGGTTGTTATGAGAGGAAGTGGTGAGGAGTGGGCATCATGAGGGAAATTGGGATGTTCACGAAGGCTTGGTCCTAAGGAGTGGCTCGGAATTAATCAGACAGAGCTGGTGGGGAAAATCATTGCAGATAGAGATCCAAAGACCCTGGGTTTCCCTGGTGGCACAGTGTTAAGAATCCGCCTGCCAATGCAGGGGACACAGGTTCAAGCCCTGGTCCAGGAAGATCCCAAATGCCGCAGTGCAACTAAGCCCATGTGCCACAGCTACTGAGCCTGTGCTCTAGAGGCCGTGAGCCACAACTACTGAGCCCACGTGCCACAACTACTGAAACCCGCACACCACAACTACTGAGCCTGTGTGCCTAGAGCCCATGCTCCGCAACAAGAGAAGCCACCACAATGAGAAGCCCACACACCGCAACCAAGAGTAGCCTCCTCTCACTGCAGCCAGAGAAAAGCCAATGTTCAGCAACAAAGACTCAAAGCAGCCAAAAATAAATAAATAAACAAAGACCCTGAGATGGGAGATTTCTAAGGGTATAGGAGGAACCATCTGTGAGACTGAAGGTATCAGGAATGAAACTGAGATTGGTGAGGTTAGCAGCGACCCAAGTTCATGGAACCTTGTTCATGGAACCTTGTAGGCCTTTTAAGGATTTTATACTTTATCCTTCCTGTTCCATGAAATCATTGAAGAGTTTTAGGACAAGAAATGATATGACCATATTTGCATTTTAAAACATTACTTTGGCTGCAGAATGAAGATTGTATTGAAAAGGACGAGAGTGGAAATGGTAAGGAGATTGTTATCTACATGATAAATGATTAGTATTTTAGACCAGGATGGAGGTGGTACCAATAGGAAGAAGTGGATGGATTCAAAAGATATTTAGGAAGGAAAACCAGTAGTTCCTAAAGATAAAGTAGATATGGAGCATGCAGAAAAGGGAGAGACTAAAGATTGAAAGGGTAAGAAGTCAGCAGATGAATTTGGAGAGAACAAGCAATGGGAAAAGAAAAGCATTCTAAGCAGCAGGATGTGTTGTAGATGCAGGAATGGGAGTGTAGAATAGGATGGTGGTTTGTGGTTTATAGGACACATTTAAGGAGTGATAGAAGGAGGAGCTGGAGAAGTCTGCTGCACCATAGAGTGTGTACGCCATGCCAAGGAATTGAACATTAGTCTGTAGATGATGGGAAACAATTGGAAGGATTTAAGAAAGGAAGTAATGGTATCAGAAAGATAATTCTCCAAACAGTACTGAGAATGGATTAGAGGGGAGGGAAGTTGGAGTGAAGGAGATCAGCTAGGAAATGAGGGTGAAAAAGGAGCTAGGAACTAAACCATGGCTTTAGTAGTAGGGACAGAGAGAAAAAAGATATTAAGCTCCATTTTGGACACGTTATGCTTGATGTGTCCAGGAGTGTGATATATGAGTGCAGAGGTCAGAAAGAAGTCAAGGCTAAAAATTCCAATTCAGGGGATTAGGTGGTAGTCAGTAGAAGTCAGAGGCATAGATTAGATCACCAAGGGCTCATGTGGAATCTGAGATCTTGGGCAGGAGATGAGTGACCAAGGGACTGGTAAAGAAGACAGAGACTGCAAATGAAGTACAAAGAGAACCTGGAATCGAGGAATTGTATCAAAGAAGCCAGGGAACTGGTTTCCAAAAGGATAAAGTAGTCAGCGGTATTAAATGTCAGAGAGTGGGCTGTGAATACTAAAAAGTGACCACTGAGTTTAGCAATTAACAGGTCACAAGCAAAAGTGCTGTTAAGCACAAGCAGTACTGAGAGTTGCTGCGTTTCCTCAGCTCCAACAGTGTGACTGTGGAGATGCGGAGGAAAGCACACCAGGTGAATGTGATGCTCTTTCCAGGACCATGCACACCCCCATAGGAGGCCCTACCTCACCAACCCAGGAGAGCAGCCATGTTTCCTCACTTTACAAGAATTTATAACACTTGTCTCCAGCCCGGGATATATGTTAGGCTTACATGTGTAATACTGCAAGAAAAAACAAAAACAAAAGAAAATATAGATGGAGCGTGCAGCTAAAGCCATGCATACAGGGAAATTTATGACATTAAATACATGTATTGGAAAAGTGAAAAAGATGAAAATCAGTAATATAACCATCCAGTTCAATAAATTAGAAATAGAACAGCAAATTAATTCAAAGAAAACAAAAGAAAGGACATCATCAGGATAAGAGCAGGAGTTAATGAAACAGAGAACGTTCACACAATAGAAGATCATCAAAGCCAAAACTTGATTTTTTTTTTAATTTTTATCTTTTTAGCATCTTTATTGGAGTATAATTGCTTTACAATGGTGTGTTAGTTTCTGCTGTATAACAAAGTGAATCACCTATACATATACATACATCCCCATATCCCCTCCCTTTTGCGTCTCCCCTCCCACCCTCCCTATTCCACCCCTCTAGGTGGTCAGAGAGCACTGAGCTGATCTCCCTGTGCTATACGGCTGCTTCCCACTAGCTATCTATTTTACATTTGGTAGTATATATATGTCCATGCCACTCTCACTTCTTCCCAGCTTACCCTTCCCCCTCCCCATGTCCTCAAGTCCATTCTCTATGTCTGAGTTTTTATGCCTGTCCTGCCCCTACGTTCTTCAGAACCTTTTTTTTTTTTTTAGATTCCATATATATGTGTTAGCATACAGTATTTGTTTTTCTCTTTCTGACTTACTTCACTCTGTATGACAGACTCTAGGTCCATCTACCTCACTACAACTAACTCAATTTTGTTTCTTTTTATGGCTGAGTAATATTCCATTGTATATATGTGCCACATCTTCTTTATCCATTCATCTGTCATTGGACACTTAGGTTGCTTCCATGTCCTGACTATTGTAAATAGACCTGCAATGAACATTGTGGTACATGACAAAACTTGATTTTTTGAAAACTCAAAATGAACAAACCTTTAGCATAGCTGATTAAGGGGAAAAGAAGATAGAGAGAAGATATAAGTAACCAATGTGAGGAATGAAAAGGGGATATCAGTACAGGTCCTATAGACATTAAAAAAGATCATAAGAAGATATTATGAACAACTTTATGCAAGTAAATGTGAATACATAGACGAACTGACAAATTCCTAGAAAAATTGAATCTGTAATTTAAATTTAAATTAAAAATTAAATCTGTAATTTCTTCTGACAAAGAAAACTATCACTGGAGAAGTATATCAAGTTTTAAGGAAAACATGACACTAATCTTGAAAAAACTCTTCTAGAGAATTAAAAAAAAAAAAAAGCAAATACTTCCAACATTGTTCTAGGAGGTCAGCATAATTGTGAGACCTGTCAAAGACATCACAAGAAAGGAAAACGATAAGCCAGTCTTTTGTATGAACATGAAAAGTCCTACATAAATTATTATCAAACCAATCAAGCAATATATTAAAAGGATAATACAGCATGACCATGTTGATTTATTCCAGGAATGCAAAGTTATTTTAGATTTTGAAATCAATTAGTGAATACCACATTAACATAGTAAGGATAAAAAAGCATATGCTTATCTCTATAAATCCAGATATAATAAAAATCTATACCATTAACATGCATTCATGATTTTAAAAAAGGAACTAAAAATAATGGGGAACTTATTATATTATAAAAAAAATTTAGGTACTTTTAAAAAATATTTTATTTGGCTGCACTGGGTCTTTAGCTGTGGCACGCGGATCTTCGTTGCAGCATGCGGGCTCTTTGTTGTGGCGTGCAGGCTTCTCTCTAGTTGTGGCGTGTGGGCTCCAGAGTTCACGGGCTCAGTAGCAGTGCACGGGCTCACTAGTTGTGGCATGCGGGCTCTAGAGAGCGCAGGCTTTTTGCCCTGAGGCATGTGGGATATTAGTTCCCTGACCAGGGCTCAAGCCATGTCCCCTGCATTGAAAGGCAGATTCTCAACCACTGGACCACCAAGGAAGTCCCTAAAAATCTTATATAAGACATTTACAGGGACTTCCCTTGTGGCGCAGTGGATAATACTCTGCGCTCCCAATGCAGGGGGCCTGGGTTTGATCCCTGGTCAGGGAACTAGATCCCACATGCATGCCACAACTAAGAGTTCACATGCCACAACTAAGGAGGCTGCAGGCCACAACTAAGTAGCCAGCAAGCCACAACTAAGGAGCCTGCCTGCTGCAACCAAAGAGCCCACGTGCTGCAACTAAGGAGCCCACCTGCCACAACTAAGACCCAGTGCAACCAAATAAATAAATAAATAGTAAAAAAAAAAAAAGTGCAGCCTGGAGAAAAATAAAGACACAGAAAACCTACAACAAACAGCACACTTGATTATGAAATTATGAAAGCATTCCCTTTGAGATAGAGGACAAAACCTGATGCCTTCTGTTAGCCTTCTACTGAGTCCTATCCAGTGCAATAAGGCAAGGAACTGAACTATGCATTAGTCCACGGGGCTGCCATAACAAAATAGCATAGACTAGATAGCTTATAAACAACAGAAAATTTTCCTCACAATTTGGAGTGTGGGAAGTCCAAGATCAAGGTGCCAGCATGGTCAGGAGAGGACCCTCTTTCCTGGCTGCAGACTTCTTGTATCCTCACATGGTGGAAGGGGCGAGCTAGCTCTCTGGAGCCTCTTTTATAAGGGCTCATGAGGGAAGCACTGAGGACCTAATCACCCCGCCAAGGCCCCAGCTCCTAATACCATCATCTTTGAGGGTCAGGATTTCAAAATATGAATTTTGGGGTGAGGAGGTAGCGAGAGACACAGACATTCAGGCCATAGCAAAATAAAAGGCATGAAGGTTGGACAGGATGAAATAAAACTATCACCACAGACATAATCGGGTATGTTGAAAATTCAGAGAATTTGCAGATAAACTATTAAAATTAGTGAATCTAAGAATATTGTTAGAAATAACTATATTTAAGTGCATTTTTACATGATAGTAGAAAACAATTAGAAAATGCAATTTAAGAGGTAGAGCTAGGACTGAGACATGGTAGAGCTAGGACTGAGATGTGGCTGACAGGACTGTAGTCATGGGAACACCCAAAGAGGTAACCAGTGGGTCAGCAGGTTTGTTACTTATAAGGAGATTGAGAAAATCCATTAACGCATTGGAGTTCATGGGAGCCAGTCTCTCTCTATTGGAGAACGGAGTTACAAATACGAAAAGGGGAAAAGGCTAGAAAGTTTTTATTTGGTTGTTTTGTTTAGCAACTTGGCTGAACTAATTCTGAGAAATCTTTTTTTTCTCCTATAGTGGGCAGCCTCGGATGTCTCTGCTCGGATGTTTTTCTACTTTGATCTTTTAGCCTGGCTACCTAGGGCTTGCCCCTGGGTTGACCTAAGATAGTGCTTAAGGCCCCTTAGCCAGTTAGATTTTCACCCTTTACTGTTGGATTTGTGTTTGGCTTAGAGGCTGCTGTCACAGTTCATTGAGTTTATGCTTTTGCTCCATGTTTAGCCAGAGACTAGCAGTTTGGAGATTCCCTCTCTGATTGTACCTGAGAGGGTGCAGCCTTAGCCATGCACACAGCCTTCCAGGCTGCCAGACATAAGCGTGGTTTGATTTCTAAGCCTGACTTCCTGGGAAATGCCCCTGGGTCAGGAGCTTAGTATTCAGTTAGTGTTTGGTCAGATGTGTTTAAACCCCTTGTGCCTGTGATGCTTCCGCCCTGTGATAATGAGTCATTGTGCAGCTTAGGAGATACTTTCAAGTGTTCCCCATATCCTGCTCTGATTGCTCTTGAGTGGGTGCAGCCTTGCACGTACATACAGCCTTCCCGATCCCCAGAGTTGTCTATGATCCCAGAAGGGCTCTCCTGACTGTCTCTTTCCCTTGTCCTCTCTATTACAGTTCTGTTGTTCTGCCATCTTGCTTATATCAAGGAGTTACCAGCCTTCTCTTAATCGCCCTCCACCTAGATTTCCATTGATTTAGATGATGCCCGTGGATGGAATTCTCCATGCTCTGTTCCAAATAAGTCAGTCTCCTCAGGCAGAGCTGTAGGGCTCTTTGTCTTATGGCTGACTTCCCTCTGGGAAGAACCCCTGCTCCACTGCACCAGAGCCAGGGGTAGGGACCTTCTTTTCCAAGAGTGACATCCCTACTCCGTGAGTGGCACTTGCAGGTGGAAAGGGGGTGGAATCCCTCATCTTTTCAGCTCCCCCCTCATGGTGCGGAACCCTCACCCTATGAGTTAGCTGGGGCAGGGCAGTCGGGGCACCGGTACTCTCGTGCTTCTGCACTTGGAGTAGGGCTTCCACCAACAGGTGGGAATTGGCTGGGGGAAGGAAGATGAGGTCTTCTTGGCCACGCCTGCCTGGAATAGAGCTACTAGGTGGGGATAAGAAACACCAGCAGGTTTCCCAGGGTGAAACCATAGCCAAAGACTGAGATCCAGGGGGAAAGGGAGCCACACCTGCCCAGAGTACACAGGAATAAAGTGTTTGAAGCTGAAGAGGGTAAAGGAGCCGATTATGGCTCATATGCCACAGTCTCTGTTCCTACTGAGATTGAGGAGATTTTCCTGAACGAATGTTTCTACATTTGCTGCATGCCCTTAGGACAATTTCCAAAGACTTTAAATAACTGTTTTTATCGTTTTTAACAGTTACCTTATTGTGTAGGGGGTAGGTCAGCTGAGGTACTTACTCTGCCATCTGGAAGAACCCTCTCTCTGTGCGATTTGTGCAACTCCCTGTGAATCGATAATTATTTCAAAATAAAAAGGTTTTGTAAAACATAGCAATGATTGATTGTAGCGTTAGAGGAGCTATTATGATTCCGTCTTTACACTCATAAAGTGAAATGGAAATGGGAATGTTTCATCTTCAGTATTTTGCAAGCATATGAGAAAATAGAATGTTAACTTTCCCACAAAGCTATGATTAGTGTTTACTGAAGGGCATGTACCAGGAAAGGACATTCTGCCTCAGTCTAGTGGAACACGTAAGAAGTTATCCTCCTTCAGACATACTACAAAGCTATAGTAATCAAGACAGTACTGGTACTGGCACAAAAACAGAAAGATAGATCAGTGGAACAGGATAGAAAGCCCAGAGATAAACCCACACACATATGGTCACCTTATCTTTGATAAAGGAGGCAGGAATATACAGTGGAGAAAGGACAGCCTCTTCAATAAGTGGTGCTGGGAAAACTGGACAGGTACATGTAAAAGAATGAGATTAGAACACTCCCTAACACCATACACAAAAATAAGCTCAAAATGGATTAAAGACCTAAATGTAAGGCCAGAAACTATCAAACTCTTAGAGGTAAACATAGGCAGAACACTCTATGACATAAATCACAGCAAGATCCTTTTTGACCCACCTCCTAGGGAAATGGAAATAAAAACAAAAATAAACAAATGGGACCTAATGAAACTTCAAAGCTTTTGCACAGCAAAGGAAACCATAAACAAGACCAAAAGACAACCCTCAGAATGGGAGAAAATATTTACAGATGAAGCAACTGACAAAGGATTAATCTCCAAAATTTATAAGCAGCTCATGCAGCTCAATAACAAAGCAAACAACCCAATCCAAAAATGGGCAGAAGACCTAAGCAGACATTTCTCCAAAGAAGATATACAGATTGCCAACAAACACATGAAAGGATGCTCAACATCATTAATCATTAGAGAAATGCAAATCAAAACTACAATGAGATATTATCTCACACCAGTCAGAATGGTCATCATCAAAAAATCTAGAAACAGTAAATGCTGGAGAGGGTATGGAGAAAAGGGAACACTCTTGCACTGCTGGTGGGAATGTGAATTGATACAGCCACTGTGGAGAACAGTACGGAGGTTCCTTAAAAAACTACAAATAGAACTACCATATGACCCAGCAATCCCACTACTGGGCATATACCCTGAGAAAACCATAATTCTAAAAGAGTCATGTACCAAAATGTTCATTGTAGCTCTATTTACAATAGCCCGGAGATGGAAACAACCTAAGTGTTCATCATCGGATGAATGGATAAAGAAGATGTGGCACATATATACAATGGAATATTACTCAGCCATAAAAAGAAATGAAATTGAGCTTTTTGTAATGAGGTGGATAGACCTAGAGTCTGTCATACAGAGTGAAGTAAGTCAGAAAGAGAAAGATAAATACCGTATGCTAACACATATATATGGAATTTAAGAAAAAAAAATGTCATGAAAAACCTAGGGGTAAGACAGGAATACAGACCTACTAGAGAATGGACTTGAGGATATGGGGAGAGGGAATGGTAAGCTGTGACAAAGCGAGAGAGTGACATGGACATATATACACTACCAAACGTAAGGTAGATAGCTAGTGGGAAGCAGCTGCATAGCACAGGGAGATCAGCTCGGTGCTTTGTGACCGCCTGGAGAGGTGGGATAGGGAGGGTGGGAGGGAGGGAGACGCAAGAGGGAAGAGATATGGGAACATATGTATATGTATAACTGATTCACTTTGTTATACAGCAGAAACTAACATACCATTGTAAAGCAATTATACTCCAATAAAGATGTTAAAAATAATAATTCAAAAAAATTTTTTAAAAAGTTATCCTCCTTTCCGTGAAAGGCGTGTGTGTGTGTGTGTACACTCCTAATTGGGTATGTCTTCATCCCCCATAGATTCGTTCAATTGCATGGAATACAGATGATAGCAAACTGATTTCTTGTGGCACAGATGGTGCTGTATATGAATGGAATCTGTCCACAGGAAAGAGAGAGACAGAATGTGTGCTCAAGTCCTGCAGTTACAACTGTGTTGCCATCTCCCCTGATGGCAAAATCATCTTTGCTGTTGGATCAGACCAGACTCTCAAGGAGATAGCAGATTCTTCAGTAAGTCTGCCCCTGTCCCTCCTCTGGGCTGCTGCCCTGATTTGCAGAAGACAGCCTCCTGTGTTTACAGCAGAAAGGGATGGAAAGGGCGCCTGTGAGAACAGCGTCCCTTCTTCATGGGATAACACCTGGCTCCTCATTCCTATAGGGTTAGCTCAGTAATTGTTACTCCTGGAATTTCCTGCCCAGCGTCCAACTGACTGGGTTAAATTGTGAGGCCCTTTTCCATTTCTACTTTGCTTGCTTTCTGTAACTTCTCTCCTACCCTCCAGGGATGGAGGTCAGCAGCATCTCTAAACTGTGCTCTAACCCTTGATCTGCACATGCTTTCGTGGGGTAAAAACAGAACTCTAGTTATTGCTATCACCTAAGCTTGCTACCATATTTGTTTGGAAATCCCCAAACTACTCTGAAATTTTAGAATTAGCACGTTGACTCCAAATAGTTGAGGGAGGAGAGAAGAGCTCAGCAAAGACACTTCCTGCAACTGTGGCTGTGTCCTTCTCCACAAGCCCAGCTGAGAGTAGGGTGTCTCTCCAGTGGGCCCCCAAGTAGCTCGGTCCTGACTCTGTGGTGGCTTCCACAGTGCCGCACCAGGACAAAGCTCCTTTAGGGCAGGGCCATGGTTCACACCTCTTGGTATCCCTACGAGCTAGCACAGTGCATGGCCCACAGCACACATTCAGTAAATATTTGGTGGCTAGATGGGTGGGTGGGTTGATGAGTGAATTAAAGAGCAAAGTAATGAATGAATTCCCTGATAGAATAGTTTTTTGTGTATATAATGGACATTAATAAATGTTTGCTAAATAAATTGATGATCCACATCCCATTCTTAGTTTGAGATACATGGTTAGAATAGCAGTCAAGAGCATAGTCCTGGGAGCCTGACTGCTACCTAAGAGGTGGTTGAGTTGAGGCAACTTCCCTAGTATCTCTGTGACTGTTTCACCGTCTTTAAAGGGTTTTTGTGAGGACTGGATGAGTTACAACCTGTAAAAGCCACAGAACACTGCTTGGCACATGCTTTATGAAGGTTTCCCTTTTTTAGTATGATTCCTAACTCCTTGAGCTGCTTACTCATCGGTCACGCAGCCAAGAAGTATTTAGTTTGTGCCCCTTATGTGCTGGACGGTATGCCAGATGCTTAAACAAATGGAAAAAACACATTTTAAAATCCAGAACTTGCCGTAATTTTGCTATTAGAAGCAAGGAGGAGAATGACGTGGGGACAGTGGGTACACGGCTAAGCCCCTCACCCTGAACAGAGCTGGCTGTGTTCCAGGTCCTTCGAGAGATGTCAGCATTTGGTGTAACCTACACAGCCATCGTCACCTCCCATTCCGGGCACATGTTGTTTGTGGGCACCTCGGTGGGAACCATTCGTGCAATGAAGTACCCGCTGCCTCTGCAGAAACAATTCAACGAGTACCAGGCCCATTGCGGTCCTATCACCAAGGTGAGGGCAACCGTCTCCCCTAGAGCCCAGTCCCAGATCCAGCTCTCAATAGATCCACCTGGTCCTGCCCTCCACATACCACCTTTATCCCTTCAATCTCCCAGCATCTTTTCTCTCCCTTTATTTATTCCTCCAGCCAAATGTTCAATAAACATTTATTGGCTCTTAATACTCTTTGTTTAAACTACTCCCACGAATTTGTTCTAGGAGGTAATCAGAGATGCACCTAAAGATTGAGGTACAAGATTGTTCATCATAACATTTCGCATAATTATGGGCCATTCGAGAGATGTTATAGGCCCCCTGACCACAGCCAGTGCCCTCATGTCCCAGCTGCCGAGTGTTGGCTACTAAAGGCTCACAGGTCTCCTCGCCCTCCACAGAGTCACTCTGGACTAAAAGGAGTCATGGCCCAGGAGATGAGCCCCCACCGGTCCCCGGGGGTCATAGCATGAGCACACATTTGTAAATTGTCCTTCCATTCCCCCTTGTAAAAAAGCAGTGTCTATGTACACATGGGCTCCTGAAGAACAGGCACTGGGAAAATATGTTTTCTCTCCCTCCTCGCCTCTCTTATCCCCAACTGAACAGTACCAACACCTGAGGTTTTGAATTATGTCCCAAACTCTACACCGGCTTGCCTGCAGACACCATCTTTACTAGGAAAGGCTTTTTCATTATAAACTGGAACATTCCTATACTGAGCATGAGTCTTGGGTCCAAAGTAAATTACTATCACATATTCCCCCCTTTCGCTTCAGAGCTACTAAGTTTTGTGGATAAGATGTTTACTTTTCTGATTATAAAAGCAATACATGTTTATTTTAGGAATAAAAATCCTCATAATAGCATTATCATTAATATAGTGATGCATCTTCTTCTACTTTTTTATGCATATGCTTTAAATAAATTAAGACCATACTGTACGTATGCTCTTGTAGACTGCTTTTTTTAAATTTATGCTCTTGTAAGCATTTTTTGTATGATTAAATATTCCTCAAAAGCATGATTTTAGTAGCTATTCAAATATCCTATCACAATGATGGAACGTAACTTATTTAACTCTTCTCTTACAACTGGGCATTTAAATTATCATGAACTTATGAATATCCTAGCCTATAGATTTCTCTGAGCATCTCTGATTATTCTCTAAGGCTAAATGCCTAGGCAGAGAGCGAATCCTGAGGGAAAGAGCATTGCCATCTTTAAGGTTCTTGACACATACTGGTGACTGTGAGAGGACAGTTTCCATAGCTGATTCTTTACTTTTCACTTTTTATTTTGAAGTAATTATAGATTTGTAGGAAATCTGTAAGATAGCATCAAGGTCCTGTGTGCCCTTCACCCAATTTCCCCCAATAGTTACATCTAATGTAACTACTGTACAGTGTCAGACCAGAAAACTGACACAGGTACATTATGTGTGGGGTTCTGTATCATTTTTTCACATAGATGCATAAATGTGTGTAACCACCACTGCACGCAAGACACAGAACTATTCCTGCACCACAGCAGCTTCCTCGTGCTACCCTTCATAGTCACCCAACACCATACCTAGTCCTCAGCAACCACTAATTTGCTTTCCATTTCTATAATTTTGACATCTTGAGAATTTTATATAAATAATCATACAGTATGTGACCATTTGAGAGGAGCTTTTTTTTTTTTTTTTTTTTTTAGCGGTACGCGGGCCTCTCACTGTTGTGGCCTCTCCCGTTGCGGAGCACAGGCTCCGGACGCGCAGGCTCAGCGGCCATGGCTCACGGGCCCTGCTGCTCCACGGCATGTGGGATCTTCCCGGACCGGGGCACGAATCCGTGTCCCCTGCATCGGCAGGCGGACTCTCAACCACTGTGCCACCAGGGAAGCCCCGAGAGGAGCTTTTTTCACTCAGCATAATACCCTGAGCTCCATGCAAGTTATTTCATGTATCAATACTTTATTCCATTTTTGCTGAGTAGAATTCCATGGTGAGGATGTACCGTGATTTGTTTAACCATCTACCTCTTGTGGGATATTTGATTTTTTTTCCCCCAGTTTTGGACTATTACAAATAAAACTGCTATGAACAATTATGTACTGGCTTTTATGTTGACATGTTTTCATTTCTCTGGGGTAAATGCCCAGGAATACTGTTGCTGGATCATATATTACAAGTGTGTTCATTTATTTTTTTAAGAAACTACCAAGCTGTTTTCCATTCCTACCAGCAATGCATGAGAGATCCAGTTTCTCTGCATCATTGCCAGCATTTGGTATTATCACTATTTTTTATTTTAGCTGTTCTAATAGGTGTATAGTGACATCTCATCATAGTCTTAATTCACATTTCCCTAATGGCTAGTAATGTTGAACATCTTTTCATGTGCTTATTTGCCATTTGTATAACTTCTCCAGTGAAATGTCTCTGTGTCTTTTGCCCACTTTCTAGTTGGATTATCGGGGTTTTTTACTGCTAAGTTTTGAGAGTTCTTATATAGTGTACATAATAATTGACTCTAAAGATTCAAAATCCACAGAGAACATATACATAGTCTTATTCTTTTATTCATTCCCAGAAGCCCGTGACGGTTCTTGTCTCATGCCTTTTCTAAGATAAAGTCTTCTTCCCCAGGAGGCTGTACCCAGGCTGGCATGGAGGGAGGGCTTGCACAACAGCTGGCTCAGTCCTGCTCTCCACGGCCTGTGAAAGCCTCCTGTCCATGCTCTGTCTCCTCAGATGTCGCTCACCTTTGATGACCAGTTCCTGCTGAGCGTCGCCGAGGATGGCTGCCTGTTCACCTGGAAGGTCTTTGATAAGGATGGTCCGGGAATCAGGCGACAGAGGGAGGTGGGCTTTGCTGAAGAGGTGCTGGTTACCAAGACGGACATGGAAGAGAAGGTAAGAATTGGATCTAGTGAAGAGGGACATGGAAATTCCATACCAGGCTGCATCCAAAGTCCTGGGACCGGCATAGAGCCCTTCTCTAGCCCGGCTTCCCCTGTGCCCAGCACAGACCCCCACAGCTCCCTGTACATGCTCGCCCACACCACCACCGCTGCATTCTGTGTCCTCCCCACCCCACCTGTCCTTCTGCCACGTGATCGTCTTGACTTACGCTGAGCTCTGCTTCTAGCCTGTGACCTATCTTTCCTCTCCTACTCTTTGAGGGCAGGAACCACGACATATAATTTGCTTGTATGACCAGCAGTTTCCAGCTCGTGCAAGGCGTAAATAAATATTTACATAAATATTTCCGATAAATATTTACAAAATTAAAGTGACAAACTTGTATATTCCAGTTGTATCTGTGAAACTTAATAACTGCTGGTATCTGGAAACTTCTTTAAAAAGAAAACAGAGATATTTATAAAACAGTCCTGAAACCCACTCCTCTCAATAATAAAACAATAACAGTAATAATAACCAACCACCAACTTTTTTTTAGGTCAGCCATGAAGCAGACACTGTGATAATTACTTTATAAGTATTTTCTCATTTAAATCTCCCAATATCTCTATGGAGAAGATACTGTTGTTTTCCCCACATTTCAAAAAATGGTTTTGGAGAGCTTGGGTGACGTGTCCAAAGTCACTGAGCTAATTAGGAGTAGGCCCAGAGTTCCAATCCAGACTTCATCTGGAGCGCACTCTCCTAATCGTGACCTCAGAGCACCTGCCCTCCTGTTGATGCAGCTAACAGTCCGTTAAGATGTGTCTTCAGCGCTCTGAGTGCTGCGCTCCCCGAGGGAGAAACCGACTGGGTGGTAACCTCACGGGGCTCACAGAGGGTGCACAGCTGCGAGCTCACTGCTGTTCATCCAGAGTTTAAAGTGCATTCATTGAGTACCTACTGTTTGCTGGTCACTGTGGATGCATGTGGGAGAAGACAGGATGGGCCCTGTGATCAGGAAACTCACAGTCAAGTGAGGGACAGAGGGGTTTCCCTGGTGGCGCAGTGGTTGAGGGTCCGCCTGCCGATGCAGGGGACACGGGTTCGTGCCCCGGTCCGGGAAGATCCCACATGCCGCGGAGCAGCTGGGCCCGTGAGCCATGGCCGCTGAGCCTGTGCGTCTGGAGCCTGTGCTCCGCAACGGGAGAGGCCACAACAGTGAGAGGCCCGCGTACCGCAAAAAAAAAAACTCCAAGTGAGGGACAGAGACAAGCGAAACCAGCAGGACCACAGTGGCCCCAGAGCAGGATGATAGGCCCCTGGCGATGGCTGGAGAGCCCTCCTAGAGCTCCCTGGAACTTTCTGCAGGAAAGGGAAGTAGGAGGAAAGGCTGAGGAAGAGGCTGTGAGAGTTAAGAGTCTGACCTCCTGCAGGCAAATGTGTCTCCTCCTCTTCCTTCTTCTCTATTTTCTCTCTTCTTCTCAGAGGGGAGGGGAAGACACCAAGTAGGAGACACCAGGCTGCACCAAAAGCCTGAGGTGTCTGGGCTGACTCCTGACCTCAGCCCCCAGCCCCCAGCTAGGCCTGACAGCACGGCTGCCAAGCTGGAAGTGACTAGTGTATGTTCTGCTCACTTCTTGAAATTCCCTTCTCTCTCGGGCTCCAAGAGACCACACCACATCATTGCCTGTGTGCCTCTCGGACTGTTCCTCCCCAGCTCCCTTCCTGGCTCTTCCTTCAATTGGCCTTGAAAGCCACATTGCCCAGAATTCCCAGCTCTCTCTTTTTCTTTACATTCTATGACATTCTATGTAACTATCGTGATTTACCCACTCATTCAGTCATTCATTTATTCATGCACCTAACTAGTATTTGCAGAAAGATGTGCTATGTACCAGACACTGCACTAGGTCTGGGATTACAGAAATGAAAGACATAGATGGTCCTGGAGCTTATATCATGGGAAGAAGTATAGGTAAAATTTTAAAAGGGAACCAAGTGTGTAACGAGTGTTATGAAGGAACTGTGCTGTGGGAACACAGGGAAGGGACCCTGACCCAGGCCAGCTGGTGCCAGGGGAAGTGAGCCTTGAATGGAGCCTCCAGAACAAGTTGCAAAGGGCCTTCCACCCCGAGGAATGAGTGTGTGCAAACGGACGAGGGGGGATGCTCTGGGGAGGATGCTCCTAGCTGGTGGGGCTGGAGAGTAGAGGGGGTGCCGGAGAGAAGCGTTGGAGGTGAAACAGAGAGATAGTGAGGGGCCTTTTACACCATGTTTTAGACTTTGGAAATGCTTCCTAAGGCCCCACTGATGATCTAAGTTAGGGGATGACTCAGTAGATTTGTGTCTGAAGGGACTGCTGTGTAGCAGCAATGTGGAGAAGGATGGAGAAGGGCAATGAGCAGGTGCCTCCAATGCAACCTGTCAGAACCAGGTCATTCCCACCAAAATGTGTCCCACTCGTCCGCGGCGGGCCCCCAGGGCCATGTATTCATCTGATACATATTTGTTTAGTGCCGGTCCTGTGCTGGGCTCCCAGGATAAAGCAGTGAAGCAAGACAGGCCAATGCAACCCTCAGGGAATTGTCTGGGCCAGGGAGACGGTCTCCATCCACAGTCCTCTCACTTCACCCCACGACCCATCAGGCACCACGTTCCCTAAAATCTCTTTCTCTGGAATCTTTCCCTTCTGCTCTGCTCCCCACCTCTGGTCAGGCCCTTACCGTCCCCCACTGAACTATGCAGACCCCCCAACCAGTGCATCCGCCCTCAGTCCTTCTCTACCCTAGCCTGCGTGCACACTCCTTGGCTTTGGGCACTTATCACAATTGGTAATGTTATGTCTCCTTGGCTGTCTCAGTAGACTGTAAGTTCCATGGGGTCGGGAATCATGATTCAACAAATATTTTTCGAGTGCCTACTCTGTGTCCGGCACCGTTCTAGGTACTTGGGGTACATCAGCATACAAAACCAACAGAGATCTCAGCCTTCTTGGAGATTAAATTCTAGTGGGGGATGAAAACAAAAGACCCTAAAATAATAAGTAACATTTAAAAGTGCCGAGATTTAAGGGAATAATAAAAAAGTAGAGCAGAGTAAGGGGGTGGGGGGAGTCAGAGGTGCCGGGAATGGGAAGGCGAAGGAAGCAGGATTAAGTCATGTGGTCTGTGTAGACCTCACTGAGGTGACATCTAAGCATAGCCGAAGGAGATGTGAGTTATTAGCATGCTGCCTGTTGCACAGTGGAGCTCACTGATGACACGTTTTGAGGGTAGAGGAAGAAGCTCCTATTTCTCCTAGTGTCTGGTCTGTGTGCCTTGTGCAGAAAGATGACACATGCGTTGGAGCCTGAGCAGAGCTGTAGGTCTCAGAGAGCTCAAGGCCACGGGTTTAAATAGTCTGATTCACCCGCACTGTGATTGTTGTTGATTCTGTGTCCTTCTCCCAAAGGTTCAGGTTATGTTGGAGCTGAAGACTCGTGTGGAAGAGTTAAGAATGGAGAATGAGTATCAACTTCGACTAAAGGATATGAACTATTCTGAGAAGGTTAAGGAACTAACAGACAAGTTCCTCCAGGAAATGGAGTCCTTGGAAATGAAAAACCAGGTCTGTTGAACCAACAACGGCGAATAACAAGAAATTTCCTGCTCACTCAAGACAACTGGCACACACTCAAACAATAAGACATATGATAATGTGCGATTTTAAAGCATAGTTGATAACATCAGAAATGCTTACAACAAAGTGCTAAGTGGGAAAAAAAGCAGAATATAGAACTCTTTATAGTGAATGCTATTAATGATGTAAAATAAATACACACAGAACAATTTTTAAGAGAATAGCTAGCAGTGTGATTATCTCTGGAAGCTGGGATTGTGGATAGTTTAAATTTGGTTCTTTATGCTTTTCTATACTTTCCAAATTCTCCACCATGAGAATATATTACCTTTGTGGTCAAGAGAAACTTATTTAAAAGCAAAATGAAAAGTAACAAGAAAAATAAAGTATGGAAAGAGAAGAGCTAGCAGGATATTGACCTCAGAATTGTCAGTAGGTTAAATAAAATTAGTCTAAATTGGCTTCCCTGGTGGCACAGTGGTTGAGAATCCGCCTGCCAATGCAGGGGACACGGGTTTGAGCCCTGGTCCGGGAAGATCCCACATGCCTCGGAGCAACTAAGCCTGTGCACCACAACTACTGAGCCTGCGCTCTAGAGCCCGCAGGCCACAGCTACGGAGCCAGCATGCCACAACTACTGAAGCCTGTGTGCCTAGAGCCCGTGCTCTGCAACAAAGAGAAGCCACCACAATGAGAAGCCCGTGCACCACAAAGAGTAACCCCCGCTCGTTGCAACTAGAGAAAGCCCATGCACAGCAACGAAGACCCAACGCAGACAAAAAATAAAATAATTAATTATTAATTTAAAAAATATATAGTCTAAATGGCCTTCCTGTAGTTAAAGATGGTCCAGGACTGTCCCAGAATGATTTCTCTGTTCCGTACAAATCTGCCTGGCCCTTCACCAGAACAGCCAGTTTTTTGCTTAAGTGATATTTGTTCTTTTATGTTATCTCCATGGGTCTAAAAACACCCTGGCAGTTAATTTTATTATTTCATTCATTTAATCAACAAACATTGGTGCCTTCTGTAATCTGAGCACAAAGTTAGATACCTCCCCTTCCTGCAAAGAGCTTTCCTGCTCCATTAAAGAAAACACTTTCTTAGAAGCTGATACATTAACATAGCCAAGGATTTCCTTGAGAGCAATGTGCTGACAACAGAGAATTCAAATCAATCCTTACCTTTTCCACCCAAAAATCCATTTGGTGCATGTCCAAAACTGAACTCATCATTGACAAGATTCATTTCGTAGAAGGATCTAAATAGCGATAGTATAGAATTTTCACAGCAGAATATAATGCAAATAAAAGTGATAGCTCGCATGTTGCTTGTAGAACAGTGCTTGGTGCAAAGTAAGGGCTTGGGAAATGTGTGTGAGTGAAGGAGGCTCTCACTTGTACAATTGGTGCTTCTCATGGTGGTGCTTTCAGCAGATGTGTAGAAATGAGAGCATTTTACTCTGTGTCTTAGGTTTTAAGAGCAGAAAAAGAAAAGCAGGATGCACTCCATCGTGAACGCATGGAAGACCTCCTGGAAAAACAGAGCCGGGAACTGCAGGACTTGGGTGAGGCCATCAGTGGTGGCCCCTGGGCAGAGGGCAGTTGACTGGGAGCAAAGTCTGAGAGTCCTCCAGATTCAGCAGAAGCCCCAGTCTATAAACAGCGTACATTTATCCCCTGGAACTCACCATGGTTTTTGCTCCTGTGTATTTACTCATTGATTAAACACAAATTAAACACCTACTGCATGCCAGTAGGAGATAGGAAAAGTGTGGGTTTGGAGCCTGATAGGCTGCCTTGGGTCCCTTATTCACCTGGACTTGCTGGGTGCTCTAGGGAATCACCTAAGCTCACCAAGCCTCAGTTTACTGTCCCATAAAATGGGGGTACTAGTACCCGTTTTGCACACTCAGGGCATTCTTCTTGGCCCTGAACCCACAAATACCCCTCTGCACTTTCCTGGAAACCTTTCCGCCTAGATGGTGAAGGGAGGAAATCGGGATGCCAGACAAGACGATGGCGTGGGGGGCCCGTGAGGAAGACAGGTGTGCATTTGTATCTCGCCTGTGGAGGCAGGAGCTCTAGCTGGTGCTGGAAGGGGGCCCAAGGCTGGAAAAGCACCCAAGGCTCCCCTGGGTGTCCCTGAGGCTGATGCTACTGTCCCTCCTGAAATAACCTTCCTTGCTTCTCTCCAGAATGTTGCAACAACCAAAAGTTGCTTCTAGAATATGAGAAGTACCAGGAGTTGCAGCTCAAGTCCCAGAGGATGCAGGAAGAGTATGAGAAACAGCTTCGGGATAACGATGAGACCAAGAGCCAGGCCCTGGAGGAGCTGACTGAGTTTTACGAGGCCAAACTGCAGGAGAAAATCACCCTCCTGGAAGAGGTACTCGCAGGAAGCGGAGCTGTGCCTCCCTGTCACGGTGCCATCCTGCAGGCCTGGCCTGGGAACAGCCCAGAGAGCTGTGGGAAGCCTCGCTTGACCTCCATTTCCTTCCCCACCTTCCTTTCCGAGTGTGTTTCGTTTGGTCTTGTTTTGTGCTGTTTATATGTTTGTTTCCCTGGCGGCCAAGGGACTCCCTGAGCTGGGAGGTGCTCAGCTTTTGAAACTAAAATTCCTTGGATAGACTAAGTTCATAACTATTGTTCTCTCCTAACTGTACCTTCGAGCCTTAAGCACTGGGGAGAGCTTTCTAGAAGAAGCCTCTAGAACTGGAGAGGAACAGGGACCTGAACCATGGGAAAGGTGGTTGCCTGAAACCCCTTCGTAACTTCTTATGTCTTGCAAGACATTGTAAGCCAGTGAAATCATTCCTGCGCTGACTCAACAAACACAGACTGTGTCTTATTGGTTTACCAGCCTGAGTGCTGGGTGGTGAAGCGAAGTGAAACATGGGGCCAGGTTCTCAGTGGGTGAGAAAGGCGGTCACACAGGCTGATATTCATCAGGGTGTAGACGGGACAGTGGGGAACGCAGACACAGCACCCACCCTGGCCTGCAAGGTCTGGAAAGGCTGGCAGGAGCTACCGAGATCCAGGAGGCTTGGAAGCTGGAATTAACCAGGAGACTGGGAAATGCAGGAGGTTAAGAACATACAGGCAGGGCAAAGTCATAGACTATTCAAGCAGTTGGGTTGCCAAAATGTCTCGTTTCCCAAGATGAAGGGAAAAATGAGAGAGGCCAGATGGTGTCCTTTTTGGCACGAAATTCTGGCAGACGTTGTTGCTGACAGTGAGAGGGCAGGAGAGTCACGAAAGTATGGAGTGATTTTTGAAGGGAATGAGGAAGGGAGTGACTAAGAAGGGGGCGGGCAGGTCTGTAGCTGAAGGCACAGCTGAGGTCTGAGAGGCGAATTCTGGCGGCGTTCACCCAGCAGGCAGTGCGCTATTCCACAGCAGGGCTCAGCAAATAGGTGTGTGAGAGAGGAAGGCCTGGAGCCGCCCTGAGCCAGAGCTGGGGCTTCTCTGGGTGGTGAAAATAAAGGTTGGCTGGTGACCTGCCACGGGGTCCAGGCCAGAGAGGGTCAGCAAGGCACCAAGAGTCAGTGGAGGAACCACGACCAGGCGAGGGGACGTGATGAGGTTGAGAGCTGGGATGGTGCACCTGGGACCCAACAGAGAAGTCACCTGTGCTCGGAGAGCAGGGCCTGTATTTTAAGACTTCAGAGGCGGCACCATTCCAGGGGTTGGACCTGAGAGTGGGTGCGGGAAGATAAGGGGCAAAGCACCAGGAGACGTTCTAGGATCCTCTGTAACCAGCCTGGTGATGGCAGGGAAGACGGTGAGTTGACATCCAGAAGTCTTCGGTGAACAGGGAGCGTGACCAGGCAGCGGGGGATATATAGGTGATGAGAAGTAGAGGGTGGAGGTCCCGCAGACCTGGCAGAGGCTGAGCTCTGATAGCAGAGGGGGAGCTAAGAGATTCCACCCGCACCTGAGCCCGGCCTGCTTCCAGTTCCACGGCGTGAGGAATGTCCCTTCGCTGCCCTGCCCACCTCCCCAGCCCCATTTCCAGCTGCCCCTGTCCAGTGATGTGGAGCCTCTGGGAGTTTCCTGCACAACCTCTGAGCCCCTGCTCAGGATGATGCTTCTTCATCTAGGCACTTGTTTGCCCCCTCAGGGACTCAGGACAAGAGCTAACTCCTTGACGATTCCTCCCTAACCCTTCCCTCCCACAGGGCTAAGCATCCCTCCTCTGCGTTCTCAGGACCCCCGGGCCCCTTTCGCCCATGTGGCTTACACAGCAACATCGTGGTTTGCTGGGCTCTGATTTTAGGGTGAATGGATCGATCCTCCCAGAGGGGAGAGAGGCCAGCCTTCCTCCCACAGTGATGACAAGGCTTTTCTTCTTTTGAGTCAGTAAGATTTCAACTCAGAACCTTCCTGGGGAGATTCCTCCCGAGTGCCATCTTACTACCGGCTGGGCTGCTTCTACTTTTTAGCAACATCTCCCAGACCAAGAGCAGGGGCTTGCGGGCCCCTCTAGGCTGCAGTCGGAGCCGCCCTGGCCAGGCTTCTGTCCAGCAAGGGTCTGGTGACGTGATGGGCAAAGAGAAGCCTTTCTCAGGAGGCCACTGAGCCCAGTTTTAAAACCACCTTGTCTCACTCAACCTCCAAAACACTCAGTCCAGGGATGGTACGTGCAGCCTGGGAGAATACCAGGGTCAGTGTGAGAAGAAAGACATTGACTCTACCGTGATCGAAATGTCCACCCCTGGGCAGCAGTGAGCAAGGAGGAGCCCTGCCCCAGTCACTCCCCAAACTCCACCAGGCAGAGCTCGTTTTCCCAGCATCTGGGCTCTAGGCTTTTCCTCATTCAGCACCGACATGTACCAGATATGTGCTGGGTGTTCACTGCAGTGGGTGGAGATGTGGCCCTGCCGTCAAGGAGCCTCTGTGTCAAACAGGCATTTACAATATAATGTAAAGTGATGGGGGACGTACAGTATTCACACGGGAAATGATAGCTGAACCGAGAGCCGGAGGAAGAATAGGAGAGAGCCACGGGAAGACGCTGGAGTCAGAGGGACAGCGGGTATCAAGGCTCAGCAGCTGAGGACCATGCACACTGCGGGAACTGAAGTTAGTTCACACTGGAGAGAGCCTGGGGTGGGAGTGATGGCTGAGGCCAGGGAGATGCACTGGAACTGCCTCCTGAGAGCCTGTGGACCCATTTCAAGAGTCTGGACTCTACCATGAGGACAAGGGTGAGCCAGAGAAGGCTTGCAAGTGGGGGTTGGCATGACCAGGTGTGTGGTTTAGAAAGCTCCCCTCGACTAGAGAATGAGATCCGACTGGAGGGAAGCATGACCAGAGGCAGGAGGCTGGCTAGGAGGCTGACAACAGTCCAGGCAAGAGATGACAGGGGCCTGGGCAGTGGCAGAGGCATAAAGTGGATGGATTCAAGAGGTGAAAAGGACGGGATTGGTTGGATTAAGGAGGGGGAGGGTGGAATTAAAGCTTCACTCATTCATTCAGATATTTATTGAGTACCTACTGTGTGTCAGTGTGCGTTGTACACTGGGAACTCCTGGTGGGCGTGATAGACTGGGTTTTTGCCCTCCAGGAGCTTCCATCTAATGGGAGAGACAATCAAGTAATTCCACAAATAAATATAAAGTTACAAGCGTCACAAGTTTAGTGAGGGAAAGATAGAAGGGGGCTGGTGTCAGTGTGAAGAAGACCAGAGGTGGAACAGGGTTGGGGGATGTTGGTGGGACAGTGGTTGAAGTGATAGAGCCCAAGGCCTGATCTGGTAGGGAAAGGGGGACAAACAGAAGGACAGAAAGAAAGTGGAAGGGTCCAGGGACCCATGGCCTTGGTTTCCACTACCGTACTAACACTCGGTCTCCCATCCCCATGATAGGCCTTGTATGTTCACCTCGTCCCAGGCCCTCTGAGCACAAGGGTGCCGCGTGTCCCCTCTTCCCTGGGCACACACTCTCCCTCTCTCCGAGCCAGGCACAGGAAGATGTCAGGCAGCAGCTGCGCGAGTTTGAAGAGACCAAGAAGCAGATTGAAGAAGATGAAGACCGTGAGATCCAAGATATCAAAACCAAGTATGAGAAGAAGCTTCGGGATGAAAAGGAATCAAACCTGCGGCTCAAAGGAGAAACGGGCATCATGAGGAAGAAGGTACCAGGCTGTTCCCGAGAGGCCTGGGGGCAGACCAGGGCCTCACTACAGAGAAAGCATGGGGTGGGTAGACGGACACGGAGCTGGCTGATGGCGGCTCTGCCCCGGGATGACCTGGCAAGATCCCATGTGAATGTCCTCATCTCCAGCAAGCGGGTTAGGAAAACAGCACTGGCTGGTGTGAGGGTTCCCCCTGCCCAGACAGGCAGACAGATCCTTACCACATCGTCTGACGGGGTAACCATCGGGGCTCCCCCTCCTCTTTCCTGTTTGCAGGGACGGTGAGGTTCACCATGACACTGGTGGACGCCCTGGGCTTTCATTTATTGGCAAGTGGGATTTAGAGTTTTCAGAGCTAAATATTTAAAGTGGACATGCGGTCTTTGGAGGTGAGATAGATAAAGTTTTCACCTGGAGGTGTCCTCAGGCTCTCAGTGCAGGGGTTCAGGGGTGCTCCTGTTCAGACTCTGTGGGCGGGAGAAAGATTGGGAGTATAGGATGCTTAGGTTATAAGGCAGGGGAGATGTTTGTAGTCACTGATGGCTGAGTGAGGAGGCATTCAATTCATAGATCCTTATAGAATTGCCAGTTGCCCCAAAACGTTTAGCCTGAGAGAAGCCAAGTTCAAAGCAAGCTCATGTTCTTTCCTATTAGAAATCACACTACTAGTCAATCCAGGGGACAATCACATCTTCCCTTCTTGGACATGACTAAGATGGCTCATCAGTTAGGGCCCAACCTCTGCAACCTCGTTGGGGCATGGATCCCAGCCTTTCAGGGTCAGTGTGGTCATGGAAGACTCTGGATCTGCTGGGGGAACTGGTCTCTCTGGAGCCTCTTAAGGCAGACAGCCCTTCTTCACATAAGGGGATGGGACTGGATCTTGTCGGACAGAATTGTCCCCTGGGAAATTCCTGACTGTCCCAAATTCTGCTGGGGAGCTCTTAAAGTCTACAGGCAGTCAGGAGGAATGGAGATGAGTTCACAGGCTCTGGTGGTCTCTGTCATTGCTGTTTGTTCCTCTAGTTCAGCAACCTGCAGAAAGAGATTGAAGAGCGAACCAACGACACTGAGATTCTGAAGGGAGAGCAGGTGAAGCTGCAAGGAGTCATCAAGTCCCTGGAGAAGGACATCCTGGGTCTCAAGCAGGAGATCCAGGAAAGAGACGAGACGATTCAGGATAAGGTAAAGGTACATCCTGTGTCCCGCCTCAACTCCCGCCTAGACGGACCCAGGCAATGAGGACACAGCTCAAGAGACAGGGTCCCTGCCTTCCTGGAACCCATTTATTGAACTTGATGGGGGTGGGGTGAAGTACCTACTGTGTGCTTGGCACTGGGCTAACCGCTGTAAACACATACCATTCAATTCCCCCAACAACCCCAGGGACCATGAGCCACCCAGTTGTATAGCTCAGGAAACTGGTTCCGAGGGGTAAGTATCTTGCCCAGGCTCGTACAATTCATAGGTGACGGACTTGGGGTAACAACCTGAGTGCCGACTGCCAGGCCCCTGCTCGCCACTGCGCCAGGCATCCCAGGGTGACCATCCCATGGACTCACTCACCCCATCGCCCATGTGATCCCCCTGGTCAGAGAGGAACTCCCGCGTGGTTGGCCCTGTAACCACTGGATACCCCAGAAAGTGGTATCATTTTTCTGGATGGCTTTCTCACAAAACACTAAAAGAAACACATCACATTTTGTGAGGCACACCACCTCCGTATCCAAAATCTCATAGCCTCCTCCTGAGCAAATCCAGGCTCCGCACCCTCCTCTCCAGCCTCTCTGCCATTGCTCCCTTAGTTGGACACAACTGCTGGGTGGTTGAGAACGCAGGTTTCAGCCTAGTGAGCTAGGTTCCAGGGCAGCCTCTGCAATTGGCCACAGGACCTCAGGCAACTAATCCAAGCCTTGTTTCCCCACCTGTGGATGCGGCCCTCAGGGGCTCTGATAAGGATGAAATGAGACAGTGCGCACATATCATTTCTGCAAGTGAACGTTTGCATTTGTATCTGGGCATTTTTTAGGGAGGAGTCAAAGCTCTCCACAGATTCTCAAAGGGTTTTTTTTTTTAATTTAAATTTTATTGGAGTAGAGTTAGTTTACAAAGTTGTATTAGTTTCGGGTGTACAGCAAAGTGAATCGCTTATACATATACCTACATCCACTCTTTTTTAGATTCTTTTCCCATATAGGTCACTACAGAGTATTGAGTGGAGTTCCCTGTGCTATACAGTAGGTCCTTATTAGTTATCTATTTTATATATAGTAGTGTGTTTATGTCAACCCCAATCTCCCAATTTACTGCTCCCCCCAACTCAAAGTGGGTTTTTGACAAGAAAGAGGTTAAGACCTCTAGAAAATTGCACCAGCCTCCTAACGGGTCTAACGGCCTTCCTTCCCACTTCCCATCCGGGCTCCCTGCCACCACACTCTGTAATTATCGTCACTCTTCCACTTAAAATTCTTTCACACGTCCCAACTGCCTGTGGCAAGGGGCAGCAAAGTTTTTTTTTTCTCTAAAGGGCAAGGGAGTAAATATTTTCAAGCAGTGTGGTCTCTGCCACAGTTGCTCAGTTCTGCCGCAGTAGCATAAAATCAGCCATAGACAAGACATCGATGAATGGGCTTGGCTACATTCCCATCAAACTTTATGAAAACAGGGGCTTCCCTAGTGGCGCAGTGGTTAAGAATCTGCCTGCCAATGCAGGGGGCACGGATTCAAGGCCTGGGCTGGGAAGATCCCACATGCCGTGGAGCAACTAAGCCCCTGCGCCACAACTACTGAGCCTGCGCTCTAGAGCCCATGAGCCACAACTACTGAGCCCGCGTGCCACAACTACTGAAGCCCGCGCACCTAGAGCCTGTGCTCCGCAACAAGAGAAGCCACTGCAATGAGAAGCCCCCGCACTGCAACGAAGAGTAGCCCCTGCTCGCTGCAACTAGAGAACAGCCTGCGTGCAGCAACAAAGACCCAACCTAGCGAAAATAAATACTTTTTTTTTAAGTATAAAAAAAAAACTTTATGAGAACAGGCGGCAGGTCAGATTTGGCCCAAGTGCTATAGCTTACCAACTCCTGGCCTCCGGGATAAATTCTCAACTCTTTAACCCAACATGGAAGACCCTTGCCTCTCTCCCCTCCTCCCCTCCAGGCTCACCTCTCACTGTCCCCATGAACCACCACCCTGACTCACACAAGTTGTTCTCAGCACCCTCAATACACACCACGCCTTCCATGTGCCTCCCTCTTCCACAATACCTGTCACAGTGTAGGTTTACATTTGTTGACACATCTGCTTTCCCAGCTAGTGTGTTTCTCTGTAAGGGTAGGGACTGTGGCGTATTTCTATGTGGAATCTCCGACCTTGGCAAAAGATCTTTGTGCAGTAAATGTGTGGTAATGGATAGACCTACATTCCAACTACAATTGCCTTGCAACAAATTACCCCAAAACGTAGTGGTGAAAAACAACTGTTTTATTATGCTTGCAGATTTTGTGGGTCTGGAATTTGGACAGGGTACAACGGGATGGCTTGTCTGTGTCCCCAGTGTCTGGGTCCTAGTGGGGCCTCAGTTGGGTGACTCCCACAGCAGGGGGCTGGAAGACCAGCCTCCAAGGTGGCTTCTTCATCCCCATGTCCAGCCCCTTGACCAGCATGGCTGGGAGGCTGAGCTTAGCTGGGACTGTTGACAGAGCACCAAACATGCTCTCCAGCCTGGAGGTCTCAGTGTAGGAGGACTTTTCACATAGCAGATGGCCTCCCAGAGCACGTGTTCCAAGAGAACCAGGTGGAATCTGCTCGGCCTTTTCCAAGCTAGCCTGGGAAGCTATGCAGCATCACTTGAGTTTCATTCGTTGGATACAAGCAACCCATAAGTCCAGCCAGATGCAAGGGGAGGGAATTAGACACCACCTCCTGATGGAGAAGCATAAGAAGCACGCTCTTCTCTTGTAGAAGAGCATGTACGACAGGAGATGCTGCCCAGGTGAACTTTGGAAAACACAGTTGACCAAAACCTATGTCTGAATGGGTGAGTGAATGAATGTAGTCCTGGCACGGAAGCCAAGAAGTCAATGGTTCCCTCTGGTGGGGGATCCGGCCTTTGTGTCCCCAGCAAGGGGAGCAGTCTGTGGCCTCCTCAATCAGGAGGTCCCAGGATTTGTGCACTTTGCCTAAAGGGATTCCGTACCAGGACCTCCTGGCAGCTCTCTCAACTTCTCTCTCCTCTCACGCTCAGGAGAAGCGAATCTATGACCTGAAACAGAAAAATCAAGAACTAGAGAAATTCAAGTTTGTGCTTGACTACAAAATAAAGGAGCTGAAGAAGCAAATAGAACCTCGAGAGCACGAGATCAAGGTGATGAAGGAGCAGATTCAAAAGGTGAGAAGCCATCTGGACCCCCTGGCCTCCTTCCCAACCATTCCTGGCTGACCAGGAGGGAATGAAAGAAAGCTCTCCTGGGACTTCCCTGGCGGTCCAGTGGTTAAGACTCCCATGCTTCCACTGCAGGGGCTGTGGGTTTGATCCTTGGTCAGGGAACTGAGATCCCGTATGCCGTTCAGCACAGCAAAAAAAAAATTTTTTTTAAAGAAAAGAAAAAAGAAAGGAAGCTCTCCTCACAGCCCCTCCCTGCTCCCAAGGTGTGGGCAGCATCCACTCCGCAGAAGAAGCCACGGGAAGGCCCAACGGGGGTTCGGTGGTGCAAAAGCAAAGTGCTTTGGGATTTGGCTTCCCCCGGGGCCTTGGGGTGGGCTTTGGACCTATTTGGACCACGGTTGCTGGGCCTTCAGCCACCAGGGGGCGATGTGTACTCAGCCACCAGCCTGTCCACCAGAAAGTACACCCCTCCGGATTCAACGCTTTTTTCTCAGGCTAAACATGCCGGTGGGGGCCCTATGCAAGGCCATGGTGTTTGGACTTCATCTGATAAGGAGTGTAGGACGTCATCAAAGGCTCTTGAGCAGGAGAGTGGCATAATTAAGAGTGTGTTCTGGGAAGCAAACAGGATGGACGCAGAGAGGAGAGAGATCAGAAGCAAGGGACGAGGTCTTCTGAGAGCCCAGTGGGGTACAAGTGTTCCCCTTCGGCCCCTCTGCCCAGTACGCAGGGCATTTCCTTATGATGTGTTTACCTGTCAGCCTCCCCACACTGGGCAGTGAGCAGCTGACAGTGGGGTCCACGGTTCATCTAAACGAGCGTGGTCCTGACCTCCCCCTCGTCCAGTTTCCCCGTTTCTCAACCAGTGCCACCACGATCCACCCAGGTGCTTAACGTAGAAGTGTGGAAGCCATCTCGGTTCTTCCCTTCTCTTAATTCCTATATCCAAGTCACCGATGCCTATCTGATCCATTTCCAAACGATATCTCAGATCCAACCCTCCTTGCCCTCCGCTGCCATCACTCCAGTCCAAGCCTACATCATCTCTCTTCTGGTCCTGACTCCAGCCTCCAGTCTGGTCTCCACATAGAGACCACAGCAAACCCCCAGTGGTATCTCCTCCCACCTAGAATGAAGCCCAGACTCCTTACAGAGGCCCTGCGTGATCCCACCTCAACCAGCCTCTCTAGCCATATCTCCAGGCTCCTTCCCCGGCTCCAGCCTGCAGGCTTTCTGACAGTTCCAAGGACAAGCACCTTTGCAGCCAGAAGGCTCTCAGATCTTCACACGACTGGCTTCTTTGTGTCTTTCACGTCTCAGCTCATGTGTCACCTCTCCAAGGAGGTCTTCCCTGCCACCCTATCCAAAACAGCCTCCTACTCCCCCTCCATCTTCTCTAACTGTGCAGAGCAAAGCTAAAAGGGTAGCAGGGTGTACCGACGGCCCAACTAGAACTGGCTCCACAAGGGCTATCGTGGAGAAAAGCAAAGCCTTTTCTCCAGGAGGCCCAGAAAAGAGGCCACGTGGTGGGATCAGTCCAGGGCTGGGACATCCAGAGAGGATATGTCCTGTGACGATGACTTTCTCCCTGGCCTCTGGGATAAGGAAGGATGTTCCCAGCTGACCACAGAGCTGCCTCCTCTGGCCCTCCTGCCATTCTTGAGTGACCTCAGGGCCCAAGAATGGCAGCCTGAGAAGATGAGAAAGAGCAGGGGCCCTACCTGCCTGGAAAGCGGATGCACCGCAGGCCCCTGGCAGTCACGGCCCCACTTCTCCCACCTCATCTGACATATTTGTCAACTGCACTTAAGGTTGGGTTGGTTGCCTTCCACTGCAACACACCTGAGAGATTATTCACTTTCCCTTCAGTAACTGGACCAACCACAGCTTTGATCCTCAGCAGGGAATATGCCACCCCCTTGGGAAAGAGTCAAACAGGACCCCTCCTGCCCCACCCCAGGTGCCAGTTGCTGCCAGGGCTGATGTCTGGGCCCAGTTCCTTCCCCAGGGGCCTGTGACCTGGTGGCTTCCCTCTGTGGGTCAGACACATTAGGCCCGCCTGCTGTGGACCTCCTGTGAAGTTCCTTTCCCTGCAAGCAGGAAGCTGCAAGCCCTTGGCTCCTTTGTAGGACTGAGACATCCGTGCCTGAAAACAGAAAACTTCCCTGACTCAAGTGCCTCCCCTCACAGACACTCTTCCAGCTTCTCTTTGATGAAACGTGACTATCTCCTTCTTAGGGCAGGAGTTTCCAGAACCTCATCATTTTACTTCACACTCTTTTATTTCTTCATCTAGTGCAGGTTTTCTCCGCCTCGGCACTACTGGCGCTTTGCTGTGGATAATTCCTGCTGTCGGGGGGCCAGTCCTGTACATTGTGGGATGTTTAGCAGCACCCCTGGTCCCTACCCACTAGAGGTAGAGACAGTCCTCCCCCTCCCCCAGATATGACAACCCAAAATGTCTCTAGATGTTGCCACATGTCCCCTGGTGGGGTGGGGGTCAAGATGCCTCTCCCCAGCCCCCGCTCCCCACTAAGAATCTCTGAATGTGATGAGTACCACCTGGACGAGTAGGTGGAATTTCCACTCCAGGAAAGGGATGCTTGTTCCCATTCACTGGCTAGTCTCCTGGCTGACCAGCCAACTACTCAAAGTTGACATATTTCTATGTCAATCTTTCTATGAAATAGATTCTTTTGACTCTCGGCGTGGTTTGACGCTTTGCTCATATCACTTCCTTTCTAACCTAATCCGGTCATTGCTGACTTTAAGATTGTAGAGAAAGAGGCACAGCCAGCTGCAGGCACCCAGGCCTTGGAGAAGCCCCTTTCTCTCTTGCAGCGGCCGTTTCCTTGGTCTGGGGCACCAGCCTCTCACCTGGGCCACAGCGGCAGCCTCCTGACCAGGCTACCTGGCTCCAGTCTTACTCTCTCCGGTACAGCCTCTGCATCAGGCCTCCTAAGGTGCAAATCAGATCATGCCACTCCTTGGGTAAGACCTGTCAGTGGCTCCCTGAACTTTCAGGATAAGGGCCAAGCTTCTGACCTATTTAAACTTCTGGGCAGGGTAAAGTCCGAGCTTCACACCATTCGAGCCTCAGCCCCAGGCTCCTGCATGACCCAGCTCAGCTGACCTCTCTAGCTCCTCTCCCACTTCCTCACACGCACCCCTCCAAGGTCCAGGGGTGGCTGGACCACTTGCAGCCTGCAGAGATGTGCCAGGCTGCCCATGCCTCTGGTCCTTTCTGTGCATGGCTGTTCTCTCTGCCTGAGATTCTCCTTCCCAACTTGTCCTTAAACCCTATGCCTCCTACAAAATCCGACGGAGCGTCCCTTCCCTAGGTGCCACCCCTCAGCTGCACTGTGCACACACAGGGCCCTTTCCGCCCTGACTGCTGATGGTGTTGATCCTACTGCACGTGAACTTCTCATTTACTTCCCTCTAATCCCTCTAGACCCGGGGCTTCTTGAAGAAAACTGCCTCTCAGTCAGGTCTGTATCCCTATGCCTGTGACAGCCTGCCAGTCCTTTCTAAGGGATACATTCTTTCGTTAGCTATGTAAACATCCACACTTGCTCTGTGTCCTCTACCAGGCGGCTCCACATAGCTCTGCCAACATTGCATGTTTATCTTATCATTCTTCCAGAGGCAGGTTGTTTCAGGCTCTCCTCCCTTCCCTCAGTCTTGCTTCTCGTGGCCTTCTATACCTGCGATGCATTCATTTATTCATATGTTATTCATATGAATATTTATTGAGAGCCGCTTTTATGCCAGGCGTTGGGTCAAAGGGCTACTCTGTTCGTGCAAAATGCTTCCTGTAATTAGGCTAACATTCTTCCAAACGCTGCCCCTTCCTGTCCAGGATGCGGCTCCCTAGGACCTCCTGGTACCCGAGAAGCTGGCCGGGAGCCTTGAAATCTGGCCGAAGGGCCTGCGTTAAGCTAGAGGGGCTACTCCATCCAGCCAGGAAAAAACCCCGTGAACTCCCCATCCCCCTCAAAATAGTCAGCAAACCACTCTAGCCACCAGATCCACCAGATCTGGCGTGTCAGTCAGACTGCGCTCCTTTGCTTTTGGCAGGAGTTAAATCAAAGACGAGCTCACCTACAGCTGATCTCATTCTAATCAGAAGCTCTGATTGTTACTCACCTGTCCTTGGTTGATACCCATGTAACAATGAATAAAGAGTCAGAAGCTCATGGGTAGCTTCTTTTCTTTTTTCTTTTGAAGATGAGGCCCTCTGAAGTTGTCTTTTTCAGACCTTTTCAACAGAATGATGAGGCAAAGTTTCCTTCTCAGCCTCCTCTTTTCTGTTTTATGCCTGAGACTGGGGACACCTACATGCTGGTCCCTCAAAACTTTCTGCTTGAGGGTCGGCCCTGATGATTTGTGGCCCCAGAGGGTCAAGATTCACTCACACAACTTCACAAAGTAGGACGAGGAAGCTGCTTCTCTGCAGAACCTTGCCTCAGGTTCCAGGTTCCAGTCAATTTATAAGGAATTCAAGAAAAGAAGGAAGGAACAGGGAAACTAAGGGCAAAAAATTCATAGCCGGGCTATAGAAACACATGATCTGGGTTAACATTATCAGCCAAGGGGTGGGGAGCTTTGGGGACGGCGAGGCGTAAGAAGAAAAGTTCCTTCCAGTGTGGGAACTAGAAGGTAAGTGCCCTGGTAGCAGGGGAAGCATTCCCACTGAAAGACTTCAGTTCTCAAATATAATTTTCTTTCTCTGACTTTCTTCATTGAGGTACCACTGGTTTATGATGTTATGTAGGTTTCATGTGTGCAGCATTATATTTCTTTTGTTGTTGTTGTTCTTCTTTTATTTATTTATTTATTTACTACTTTATTGGAGTATAATTGCTTTACAATGGTGTGTTAGTTTCTGCTTCATAACAAAGTGAATCAGTTATACATATGTTCCCATATCTCTTCCCTCTTGCGTCTCCCTCCCTCCCACCCAACAGCATTATACTTCTTCTTCCATATGTACTACAGCGTGTACGGTTTCCATCCGTCGCCGTACAGTTGCTCCCCTTTACCCATGTTGCCCTTGCCCTGCCCTTTTCCCTCTGGTAGCCACTACTCTGTTCTCTGTGTCTATGTGCTTGGTTTGTTTGGTTTGTTCATTTATTTTGTTTGTTTTTTGTTGTTTTTCTAATTGAAGTACAGTTAATTTACAATGTTGTGTTAGTTTCAAGTGTACAGCAAAGTGATTCAGTTATACATATAACTTTCAGGTTATTTTCCATTATAGGTTATTATAAGATATTGAATATAGTTCCCTGTGCTATCCTTATTTACCTGTCTTATATATAGTAGTGTGTAGATGTTAATCCCAAACTCCTAATTTATCTCCCCCCACTCCACCCCCTCTATCCCCTTTGGTAACCATAAGTTTGTTTTCTATGTCTCTGTGTCTTATTTCTGTTTTGTAAATAAGTTCATTTGTATCATTTTTTTTAGATTCCACATATAAGCAATATCATGATATTTGTCTTTATCTGACTTACTTCACTTAATATGATAATCTCTAGGTCCATCCATGTTGCTGCAAATGGCATTATTTCATTCTTTTTTATGGCTGAGTAATATTCCTTTGTATATATGTACCACATCTTTATCCATCATCTGTCGATGGACATTTAAGTTCCTTCCATGTCTTTTATATCCCAAAGGTGAATGAAATCATACAGTATTTGTGTTTCTCTGTTGGGCTTATTTCACTTAGCATAATACCCTAAAGGGACCCATCCATATTGTTGCAAATGGCAAGATTTCATTCTTTTTTATGGCTGAATAGTATTCCATTTGTGTGTGTGTGTGTGTGTGTGTGTGTGTGTGTGTGTGTGTACCAAAGTTTCTTTATCCATTCCTCCACTGATGGGCACTTAGGTTGCTTCCGTATCTTGGCTATTGTAAATAATGTTGCGATAAACATAGGGGTGCATATATCTTTTCAAATTAGTGTTTTTGCATTCTTTGGATAAATACCCAGAAGTGGGATAGCTGGATCCTCTGTTATACAGCTATTCTTAATTTTTTGAGGACTCTCCGTATTGTTCTCCATAGTGGCTGCACCAATTTACATTCCAACCAACAGTGCACAAGAATTTCCTTTTCTCCACATCTTCTCTAACCCTTATTATTTCTTGCCTTTTTGATAATAGCCATTCTAACAGGCAGGAGGTGATATCTCACTGTGGTTTTGATGTCCCTTTCCCTAATAATTAGTGATGTTGAACATTTTTCATGTGCCCATTGGCCATCTGCATGTCTTCCTTGTCTTACTTTCTTATTCTTGACTCTTTTTCCCCTGTTGTCTGTAGATGGAAACTGAACTGGAGCGTTTCCATAAGCAGAACACACAGCTGGAGCTGAACATCACAGAATTGTGGCAGAAATTAAGAGCTACTGATCAGGAGATGCACAGAGAGAGACAAAAGGTGTGAGGATTTTCAGAGTCCGGCAGCTCTTGGATTCAGGAGCTGGCGCCTGTCTGCAACGGGCAGCTGGCTTTCAAGAGACAGAGCCAGCCCGTAGCTAAGATACACCCATTTTAACCCGCATTCTTTACTTGTTCACAGCCCTGCCCTATTTCAGGCTCATGTAAATTTACGTAACTGAATCCATCTGAGACTATAAAATGACTTTGAGTATAGTGATCAAGGAGGTGGGAAGCCAGTGTTATAGGAATGCTCACAACATTGGCTTGTGTGGCCTGGGAAGGAACCTGTTCAGAGAGATCATCTGTAGTCGGTGGTTAAAGGCTTGGCTGCCAAAACAATACTGAGCTAAGAGGACCTCAGAAATCGCCTATTCTGGTCTCTCTATGTAATAAACAAGGAAAGCAAGGTCAGAGAGATTAGGAAGTTAGAAACCTCACCCAGCACCCACAGCTAGTGAGCACATACAGAGCCAGGGCTGGGAACCCAGTCTTCTGGTCCTGGGCCAGGACTTGGCTGCACCCTCACCCCCTGGCACAGAGCACCTCGTAATGTCGGTAGAATCAGATTGAATTTTTCCACCCCTCACATTAAGGATTGACTCTGTACTGGGTAATACTAGAAGCTGCAGAGCTCTCAACGTGAACGGATACAGATCCTGCCCTTCACAAACTGAAGAGGTTGCCAGGTGATCTGTGGCATGTGCATAGTAATTAGCAGCCAGCCAAGGCTGAACATTATGGAACGTGAATAAAGAGCTGTGAGAGTGAAGAAAAAGGAGAGTCTCTCTAGGTCAGGGGTAGGGGAAGATGGGTATCTGAGAAAGCATGATGGAAGAGGGAGGACGTAGCCCAAGTTTGCAGATGAACCAGTCTGCTCAATTTTGTCATTATCTTCCCTACCCACTCACAGCAGCCCTCAGGAGGGAGAAACGCTGGGTGAGCTAACAAAGGGGCAGGGAAGCCCTGGCGCAGGGGTCTGCAAGGGAGAATCGATGCTCTGCATCTTGGCTCCGAAAGGAGTAGGTGACCACTTGCACCTCTTTTAGCCTTTTAAGGCCTGTGGTCCTGGAAGGAATCTAGAGCCAATAAAGGAATCAGTGTGTGCTGCCTCCTAAAAATGCAACTGTTCAGGCCAGGGACACAGGAGTTTTAGGGCCTCTCCCTCTGGGCGAGGTGCCCATCTAGGCCTCTGGGCCCTGTGTGGCCCCTGGTGGTCAACGGTGAAGTCCTAGATGAGGTGTCTCTTGTCCCTTTAAGCAGTCACAAGGCTGCAGCCCCTGACCCTGGAGAGTCCCTATGGGGCTAGAAGTAAATGCCTCTGCTTGCAGGAGCGGAACTTGGAGGCGCTGGTCAAACAGTTTAAGACGGACCTTCACAACTGTGTGGCGTACATCCAAGAACCCCGGCAGCTGAAGGAGAAGTTCCGCGCTCTCTTTGAGAAGTACGTGCAGCGGGCAGACATGGTGAGCTCTGCCTCCCTTTCAGCCCTTCCCTGCCCTCCAGGCTCTCCCCTCCCTCACGGTGAGCTCCTCCTGCCCCATCAGGTGGAGATCACAGGGCTGAACTCGGACCTGCAGCAGGAGTACAGCCGTCAGCGGGAGCACCTGGAGAGGAGCCTGGCCACCCTCAAGAAGAAGGTGGTCAAGGAGAGTGAGCTGCACCGCGCGGATTACGTCCGCATCATGCAGGTACCTGCAGGCACCCCTCAGCTCCCTCGAGCCTGGGCCGTCAGAGACAAGAGAGCCTGTTAAGGGCCCCTCCAAGACCACTGTCCTCAGGGTTCCCCAAATGTCCAAGGGACCCACTAGCTTCCTCCAAAGCTCCTTCTTTGACCTGTCTCCTCTGACCCCCCCCAGAGCTCATCCTGGCGGTGACCATGGCCCAGAGCCCCGCCAAGGAGGTTTTCTAGGCACTTCCATGCCCACTCCTGCCCCTCCAAGATTCGTTCATTTCTGCCCCATCTCACTTCACCAGCCACCTGTTTCTTTTTTCTACTCCCATCTTTATCCAAAGCACTCCTGCATCCTGCCTCACTCCTCTCCTTGGGCCAGGACTTGGCTACACCCTCACCCCCTGGCACAGAGCACCTCATAACGTTGGTAGAATCAGATGGAATTTTTCCACCCCTCTGGACTTTGGCCATGTGACTTTAGCTCTCCCAGTTACTCTCTTCCTTCTCCTCTTTTCTGTTTCCAGCTCTTGTTTCACCTTACTTTGTTTTGCTGCTTTTTATTCTGCTACCTGTTATCACATGGTCCCTGCTGGCCAAGTTCTCTCCTGGGAACATGCCCATCTCCTCCCACCTCCTCCGGCTTTTCTGGTGCCTCAGGTCCCTACTCTTATCTCTCGGGTCCAGAGCCAACCACACCCACCCTAAGTGTTGGCCTCCCCTCGCTTTAATGAGCTCTCCACGCCCACCTCCCCGGACTCTTCCTAGGGCTGTTCAGAGAGCCTAACCCCATTACTGCCACCTCCACTTACACACGCTATCGGACTGCCATGCAGGATTCTGCTGCCAATTTCTCTTCGGGTATTGGTCTCACCTGAGGCAGTTAATGTGAATTAATATCAAAAGAGAACAGTCAGAGAAGAGAGAGGCCTGTGGGGTGTTTGGGGACCCAGAAATCCCCCGACGTAACTTGCGGGGGGGGGGGTCCTGAACTTCTCCAGGAGCTGCCTTCCTATCTGTGAGAGAGGAAGAAAACACCAACCTCAGCCAGTTACTGCAAGGATTGAGTGAGCTAACTAACGTCAAGCATTGGCCACTGGCCCTGTACAGAAAAGGTGCTCCAAAAATGCTATTTTCCTTCCCTTCTTCCGAGCAAAAGACTTACTCAAGAACCAAGGCAGGTCTTCCCTGGTGGCGCAGTGGTTGAGAGTCTGCCTGCCAATGCAGGGGACACGGGTTCGAGCCCGGGTCTGGGAAGATCCCACGTGCCGCGGAGCGGCTGAGTCCGTGAGCCATGGCCGCTGAGCCTGTGCGTCTGGAGCTTGTGCTCCACAACAAGAGAGGCCACGACAGTGAGAGGCCCGCGCACCGCGATGAAGAGTGGCCCCCGCTCGCCATAACTAGAGAAAACCCTCGCACAGAAACGAAGACCCAATGCAGCCAAAAATAAATAAATAAAATTAAAAAAAAAAAAAAAAGAACCAAGGCAAAATCTAGTAGGAGAGCCTGAAAGGCCATCACAGCACAGACTGGGAGTGCCCATGGGCTTGAGGCACAGAAGACGGGACAGTACAGCTGATCCCAGGCCCCCCAGCTGGTGGCCCGGGGTGCCCATTGCTTTGGTATGCATTTGTAAGGAGCTGCATCTGCAGGTACCGAGGCCCTGACACTTAAGTCTCAAAAGGCGGAGGAAGGCTGGGGCAGACATGGCATCTGAGAGAAACTTGTTAGAAAACACAGAAAATGAGGTCACTGTCTCATTTGTATGTTCAGATAGGAGCACGGGGCCTCCTCATTCATTCTCCAGCATGACCGCCGATACTAAAAGAAGAGTTGCAATGGAATACAAACATCTAGGACACGTACTTTATTCATTCAGGACACGTATTTTGCGGGCTTCTTTCATGCCAAGCTGCGAGCTGGCCGTGGAGGATTCCCAGATTAATGTGATGGCTTGCCTACTCTCAGCGAGCTCACCTAGGGAACTTGAGCCAGACACAGATAAGCACTGCTCCGTGCAGCGCATCCAGGGTGGTAAGCTCACCGGAGAGGGGGGCTTCAGCTAGGGGGCATGGCACTTGAGCTGGGCCTTGAAGGGTGAGTAGAGGGGGTCAGGGAGCAATGGGGGAAGAGCCTTCCAGGCCGAGGACACAACCTGAGAACAGTCAGAGAAGAGAGAGGCCTGTGGGGTGTTTGGGGACCCAGAAATCCCCCGACGTAACTTTATTGCAGAGCATGGGGGCAAGGAGGAAGGGCCCTTTGGAACGGTAGGTAGCTTAGGGTCACGTTGAAAGGGCTTTCCGTGTCACACAAGAAGCATGAAGTTTATTTTATAAGCTGGTGCCCCCTAAGGTTTCTTATGTAGGTAGGGTATGTAGGTAGGTATGTTATCTGTTCCGGAAAGGTTACTTCAGTAGGTATGTAGGTAGGTAGGTATGTTATCTTATGTAGGTAGGTATGTTATCTGTTCCGGAAAGGTTACTTCAGTGGGCAAGGGGGAAAGACCAGTGGGGAAAGGCAAGTGGCAGGAAAACCCTTTCGAAGATGACTCCCATGTTAAAGGGAGATGACAGGCCTTGGGAGGGGAAAGTTGTGATGTCAGAAGATGTTTCAGAGTAGAGGTGATGAATAGAAGTGGGTGGTTAGATGTGAGAGGAAGGCTGAAAGAGGAGTGGAGAAATGGTTCATTTGTGCAGTTAGGCAGATGGCGATCCCACCAACTGTGGACTCCAGAAAGACGCCACTGAGTGGGGCTCCCAAGTTATCGGAATAAATCCGTTGCCTGCTTTTTCCACACTAACCAGACCCTGCTGTATTCTTCAAGGTGTCAACTCAAGGTAGGCCAGCAGGGGGTGCTCTAGGCATTTCCTTTCTGCACCCTTCTCCCGCGGAGTCTGAAGTTCTGTCAGCGGGTTCCCGTGTGAGGCTCTCTGGCATTGCCCCTCAGCCAAAGGCAGTGCTGGACAGCTTGGCGTAGCCTCTTTGTTCAGAAGCCTTTCTATATAAACAGACCTTAGCATCCCCGAGCCAGCCTCTCTCACATGCCCCAAGTCCTGGCGCTCGATGGACCCAGGTCAGATCTTCCCTGCAGAGGAGCTGGCTGGGGGTCTGGAGGATCAGAGGGGCCTTTGTAGACCGTTCTGACCAAGGCGGGATCAAGAACAGAAAAGCTCAGCAAACCTGCTGCGTTCACGTTTTGACTTCACAAAACTACCCAAGGCGCTTACAGTCGACCTCAGTGTGGTCTCTGGACTCCTCAGAGCACGGACCACCCCGGAAAGCCCTCTTAAGGTACATTTCAGGGGCTCCCTCGGCCTCCATACCATGTGAGGTGTTGACGGAGGTGACGTACAGCAGAGGTGAGAGTGGCGTCTGGGAGGCAGCAGTCACAGGCATCAAGGCGGACGCCACCAGGTTCGAATCCCAGCTCTGCCACCCATGCACAGCCTCGGCTTCCTCACAGGCAGCTGCATCCCATAACACCTTCCTGCTGAGGTGGTTGTAGGGATTAAACGAGGTTGTGTATGCAGAGTGTCTGACACAGTGCAGGAATCCAGTCCACCCTTGGAGTTGTTATCTTGTTCTTATCCTCGTCATCAAGCATTTGGCGGCTCAGGCCCTGCTTGCTCCCTCTTGGCTCGGGCCTGAAACACTCTTCCCTGCACCGCCCCTCCCCCAGGCTCCACAGGGAGGCTTCCTCACGTGACCGCCCTGCGGGGCATCTCTCTGCACTGGATCCAAGCTGGCCGCCCACGTCTGGCACAATAAGCACCTAACAGGCTTTCTGTTTTATGAATGAACCAACGGAGCAGAGGAATCGGGCTGCATTGAGTCCTGGGCCTCAATCACACTCTAGTGAGGCCTGAGTCGTGTTCTGGAGACCTGTCTTAGGTGACCAGCCTCGTGAAGGTGTCCAGGGCTGGCAGTGGCGTCAGAAACATGCATATCAAAAGGTACCAGGAGCCTGAAGTCCCAGTCACGGCGACAGGGCTGTCAGGGTGGAGAGAATGGCGGGGGCTCCACGTGGGGCCATTACTGTAGTAGAGGTGAAAGATGCTGAGAGCTGGTTATGAATGAACATGAGATTCAGTTCAGACACAAAGTCGACAGGATTGAGTGACAAAATGAATGGAGGTTGACCGGGAAGAAGTTTCTGGAGAGAACTGGGGAAATGGCACTTTCAGTCTCTAATCTTTATTCTGATTACGATTATTTTATTGAATGAAGCAGGGGAAGTGAAGCTAAGCGATGCCAGCTAAGAGGAGGAGTGGAGAGAGCCCCTGAGTGGGCTGGTGTGCCCATGAGTTCCCTGTGGCTCTCCTAAGACTCCCTTCTGTCTGGTCTCCCCTGCTCAACATTTACCCCCTGGTTTGTAATTTGCTGGTTTACAGGATTCAATCTTATTCAACTTGGTATCCACTGTGCTAGTTATTCATTTGCTTATCCCTTCCACAAATATTTATTGAGCACCTCTTACAGGCCAGGCAGAGTCCAAGGTCTTAGAATCCAATAAATACGCACTTAAGTGATTATGTCATGATATAAAGTCAGCATGGAGAAATTCCAGGGGGAGGAAACAGAGCATCTGGAAAGAAAATGTGGGCTATGCCTCACCAAGGCCTGGGCTGGTTAAAAGGGTAAAAAATCAGAAGGAGAAAACCTGCTGACTTTATAGAAAAACAGGCACAAAGCCGAGCCTGCGGATGAGGGACTGGTAATAATTGGGCATTTCATCCAATGAGGGACTGGTAATAATTGGGCATTTCATCCAATGAGGGACTGGTAATAATTGGGCATTTCATCCGGAGAACATTTTTTTTTAATGAGGAAGAGTGAAATTAAGTGAAATACTGAAAATCTGAAGGTAGATCTGATCTGCCTAATTAAAAAGGCTCTGGAGGGAAGGATTATCGGGGTGTCTGCAGTTCACATTCCCGTGACAGAGAAGGCTTGTCCTGCTCGCTGACAGCAGTGCTTGGGATCACCCTGTCCTCTGGGCTCAGACTCCACACTCACCACTCCAGAGCCAGTGTCCCAAGGGGAAGCACAGTTTGTTTCCGGCACAGGTTCGTCTTATGTAGATTTGGTCAGTGTTTGCCTTTGTTGGTACTCAGACCCTCGAGGGCCTTGCTACTACCCACAGCAGCATCTCCTGGGACCTGGTTAGAAATGCAGAATCTCAGGAGCAGCTCCAGGCCCGCTGAGTCAGAAGCCACATTTAAACAGGATCCTCAGGCGATTCCTGCACAGTCCTATGAGAGGTGCTGTGGCGGACGTGCTGAGTACTGAGGCCGTGGGCTCCACGAGCAGAGCGGTCCATGGTGAGAGGGACGTCTCCCTTGGGGCTCCTGTGCTGAGTGTGCAAAGGAAGGCAAGGCAAGAGAGAAGAGACTGCTTGGTCCCAGAGCGCAGAGCCCCTCCACCTGGCCTGCAGCGGGCTCTGCCCTGCATGCCTCTCTACTCCTCTCACCTCATATTCCCGTGACACAGAACTGCTGCAGGTCATGCCACACACCTGCCGTGTCATTCTGTGCCTTTCTCCTGCCATTCCAGTTATCTGGGACCCCCTTTACCCTCTCCTTGCTAACTCTGTCAAGCCTCAGCCCAGGGGTCAGTGCCTAGGAATCCACCCTGGTCATTCGGGCAGAGCTAAGTGCCTTTCCTCTGTGTCCCACTCCTCCATCCCAGCAAGGTGGCCACCTCACTAAAGTGTGCCCAGACCCCTCATTAAACCCTAAACTCCTCAAGGACAGAGGCCAAGTCTTACTTTCTCTATATATACACCTCAGGATCAGCACAGTGCCTGGCACATAATAAGTACTCAATAAATATTGGATGGATGAATATTTATCAAACACTAACGAGAGAAGTGAACTTCCAGTGGATGTAGCAAATGTTAATTATCCATTTACTTTTCTTTATTCCTCAGTAAACTGTATGCTGCTGAGAGCAGAAACCATGTCTTATTTCTGTCTGCATCCGGGGGATGCAGCAGATACCACATAAATGTAGGTTCAACATACGAATGGAAAAAAAACAAAGTGTAGCACAGTACTTAAGAGCTCAGAGCTCTGGAGCCAGACTGGGTCAGAATCCTGGCTCTGCCACTTGCTATCTATGTAATTTGGGTAAGTTACATCACCTGTCTGTGCCTCAGTTTTCTCTACTTTAAAACTGTGGTTGTAATGGAATCTATGCATAGGGTTATTATGAAACTTCAATGCATTAAGTTCATGAAAAGTGCTTAGAAAAGCATTGTTGTTGCTACGGATGGGGAGAGCCTGGTTGGATGGGAATGGCGCACACTGCCTGTAGCTAACTTTGCCAGAGTCCACCTGAAGGTAAGTCAGCTGGTACCTCAAGAGGCTGATCCATGAGCCAGGATAAAGACTCATGCCACAGTAGAGGCACCAGAGACGCAATCTGGGTCCAGGACCAACCCTGACTCTTCCCCACACCCTTAGCCCCAGAGGCCAGAGCAGGTCCTGTGCCCACTGACCACTTATCCATCTACACTCACTCTCTCCTCCTTCTTCTCTATAGGAAAATGTCTCCCTGATCAAGGAGATTAATGAGCTCCGCAGAGAGCTGAAGTTCACCCGCTCCCAAGTCTATGACCTTGAAGCAGCCCTGAAACTGACCAAGAAAATTCAACCACAAGACGTTCCAGAGACAGGTAATGTCACCAGTGGTCAAGAAAGATGGGCACTGGGATCGAGGGACCAATGGCAGCCGCGAGCAGGTCTCCTTGTGGCTTTCAAAGCTGCCTCTCCTGAGTTTCCTCCTGTATCAGCACACATCCAGCCCATGGCCTCCTGGGCACCTCTGCATGCCACGCGCCTGCTCTTCAAAGGATTTGTGAGGACCCTACCACATTCAAACACTCGCAAATCCAGAATTCTTGGGGTTAGCAAAGGTTTCAGAATTCAGAATCTTTCAGATCATAGGAAGAACATACTATATATACTGTCTGGGGCAGTGCCCTGAAATCAAACACATTAGTATTTCTGTAGTGAAACATATGAATATTCGCACTAAACTTCATGAATTTAAAAATGCTTTCCATTTTTAAAGCTTTTTGCATTTTACAATTGTGGATCAAGGATTGTGGACCTGTACGATGAAAATAAAGGCAAAAGTAAGGACCAGAAACAATTTAAAGGGAGAGGGAAAGAATTACATTAAAACTATTAAATGAGTTAGTTATTGCAGTTATAAAATTCCTCTGAATTTCTGATAGCCAAGACAAAAAGGGAAAAAATATGATGGTTTACATAGCTCTCATATGGGGAAAGGAAGTTTTTTTCTGGAGGAACAAACCTTTCCCTGGTACTAAGTTCTGTGAGAAACTAAATACATGGAGCCTTATAAAAGGGATATTGGGAGCTTCCCTGGTGGCGCAGTGGTTGGGAGTCCGCCTGCCCCTGCAGGGGACGCGGGTTCGTGCCCCGGTCCGGGAGGATCCCACATGCCGCGGAGCGGCTGGGCCCGTGAGCCATGGCTGCTGGGCCTGCGCGTCCAGAGCCTGTGCTCCGCCATGGGAGAGGCCACAACAGTGAGAGGCCCGCATACCGCAAAAAAAAAAAGAAAGAAAAGAAAAAGAAAAAAGGGATATTGAACAACGTAATTGACAGTCTTTAATGGTAGGTTTTCAGACAATAAAAAAATATTCTTCAGGTGTCCATTTCTTATCTGGACAGTCAATAAAAAACAAGAGTATAAGGTATTACTGTGGAAAATTAAGCCAACATAGTTCAAGTATATTGTTTTCTGGTGGTTTACCTTCAGGAATAAAGCTTAGAAACCCTAATGAACTGAAACATTCCACAGCTGTGGACTGGGTCGTTCAAATATCACCACCTCAGGTACTGTGGTTATGCAAGGTATTATCATTGGCGGAGGGTAGCTGAAGGATACACAGGAACTCTCTGCACTATTTTCATAACTGTTTGTGAGTCTTGAACTGTTACAAATTTTATATATATATATATATATATATATATATATATATATATATATATATATAATTGTTGTCTCATACGCCATTGTCGTTAGAGTTGAAGTTGAGAGGGTAAACTCTGTGAGTAGTACCTGAAGAACAATATTAACTCTGAAGAACTGACATAAGAGCACAGCATGTGTTAAAAAGACTGAGAACTTGGGGGCTTCCCTGGTGGCCCAGTGGTTAGGACTCTGCGCTTTCACTGCCGAGGGCCAGGGTTCAATCCCTGGTTGGGGACCTAAGATCCCACAAGATGCGTGGCACAGCCAAATAAATTAATTAATTTAATTTAATTAATCAATCTGTTAAAAAAAAAAGACAGAACTTGACTTCTTGGAGGTGAAACCATCTTCAGTTGGAGGTGAAGCATAGATGTGTCTGTGAACAATCACAAAACTTCTCTTTTAGAAAATTATTTCAAATATGCCCCAGCGGCCTAGCAAATAACCAGTGGAGACCTCCTCAGGATGCTGTATGATACAGCCAGGTTCTTCTTATTACTGTTGGAAACTATCAGGCATAGACAAAAATTGAGAGAAATTCTAATGAATCCCCATGAATTCATTCCCTGACTTGAACAACGGTCGCTCTTGTTTCATCGCTATCGCCACACCCCCCCAATTATTCCCTCCCACACCCATAGTAGATTATTCTGAAGCAAACCAAATATCATGCCACTTGTGTCATAGAGCTTTACTCAAGGGAGGTTTCATCAGTAGTGGCTGAAGACAGGTATTACCAATTGTCTGCCTTGATCATGAAGAACCTAAGTCTGGCTTAGGACCAGCAAATGGAAAGACATCTTTTGTTCATGGACTGGAAGATTTATTAAAATGTCAATACTATCTAAAGTGATCTACACATTCAATGTAATCCCTATCAAAATCCCAATGACATTTTTTTGCAGAAATAGAACATCCATTCTAAAATTCATTGGGAGTTTCAAGGTACCCCAAATAGCCAAAACTCTTGAAAAAGAACAAAGTTGAAGGCCTCACACTTCCTATTTCAAAATTTACAGCAAAGCTATAGTAATCAAAACAGTATGGTACTGGCATAAATATAGACATATAGACCAATGGAATAGAATACAGAGCCCAGAAATAAACACTCACATATATGGTCAAATGATTTTCAATGTGGGTGTCAAGACTATTCAATGAGGAAAGGACAATCTTTTCAACAAATGGTGCTGGGAAAACTGGATACCCAAATGCAAAGGAATGAAGTTGGACCCTTACCTTACATCACATACAAAATTTAACTCAAAATGGACCAAAGACTTAAACATAAGAGCTAAAACTATAAAACTCATAGAAGAAGATATAGGGGGAAACTTCATTATATTAGATTTTGCAATGATTTCTTAGATAGGACATCAAAAGTACAGACAACAAAAAGAAAGTAGATAAATTGGACTACATCCAAATTTAAAGCTTTTGTGCATCAAAGAACACTATCGAAAAGTGTGAAAAGGCAACCCATGGTATGGGAGAAGATATTTGAAAATCACATATCTGATAAAGGGTTGACATCCAGAATATATAAGGAACTCTTACAACTTAACTACAACAACAACAACAAAAATTTTTTTAATAAGCAAAGGACTTGAATAGACATTTCTCCAAAGAAAATATACAGATGCCTATAATAAGTATATGAAAAAAGCATAAGGCAGGGACGTAAACAGAAACTAGGCAGAGGCGAGTGACGCAGGCCCAAGAAGGTGGATGGGCTGGTAGGTGGATGGGCTGGTAGGCTTTTGTGTGCTATACCTTCCCAGGGGTGCTACTTTTCCCAGGGCTCCATGGCTAGGCCACAGCTTGACTGAGGAGATGGTTACCAGGGACAACCAGTAGCAGAAGGTGGATGAAGGGTCAAGACCTAGAAAAGAGAAGAAATCAAGAGCCTAGAAAGATCAAGAGTCTAGAAATTGCAGTAAAGGAGAAGAGGCAAGGAGCAAAGGCAGACAGAGAAGGATCCAGACTTCTCCTGGGAAGGATGGGATAAGTTGAGTACTCTGAATGCTGGCCCCATCAGGTCAATTAGAGGCCAAGGCAAGCTGGCCACTGGCCACTGCTGACCACTTCCTCTTTAAAATACTCTCTTCCTTGGCCACCATCGTCTGTTCTTTTCTAGTTTTTCCTCCAGGGAAGGGGTTGGCAGCAGATAAGAAAGAGAACCCTCTTCCACTGAGAGAAGATTGACTGTGGTGAGGGAGTTGGGGACACCGTTCCTCAGTGAAGACGGTGGCAATGTCATCCATTAAGGGAAGAGGAGAGGATGGATTTGGCAATAACTTCTTGGATATGATATCAAAAGCACAGGCAACAAAAGAAAATATATAATAAATTAGACTGTCAAAATTTAAAACTTCTGTGCATCAAAGAACACAATCAACAGAGTGAAAAGACAACCTAGGGAATGAGAGAAATCATACAGCTAATAAGGGGTCAATGTCCAGAATATATAAAGAACTCCTACAACTCCAAAACAAACAAACAAACAAACGTGATTTAAAAATGGGCAAAGGACTATAGACACTTCTCCAAGAAGATACACAGATGGCCAAGAAGCACATGAAAAATGCTCAGTATTACTAACAATTAGGGAAATGAAATCAAAGCCACAATGAGATACTGTGTCACACTCATTAGGATGGCTACTGTCAAAATAAACCAAACCAAAAAGAAAAAACAAACAAAAAACCCAGAAAGTAACGAGTGTTGACAAGGGTCTGGAGAAATTGGAACCCTGGTGCACTGCTGATTGGAATGTAAAACAGTACAGCCACTATGGAAAACAGTAAGGTGTTTCCTCAAAAAATTAAAAACAGAGTTACCATATGAACCAGAAATTGCACTTCTGGGTTTATACCCAAAAGAAGTGAAAGCAGGGTCTCAAAGAGGATATTTGTACACTCATGTTCATAGCAACATTATTCACAGTAGCCAAAAGGTGGAAGCAACCCAAATTTCCAACAATAGATGAATGGATAAACAAAATGTGGTCTATATATGCAATGAAATATTATTCAACCTTAAAAAGGAAGGAAATTCTGACATATGATACAACATAGATGAGCCTTAAGGACATTATGCTAAGCCAGACACAAAAGGACAAATACCGTATGATTCCACTTATCTGAGATACCTAGAGTCATCAAATTCATAAAGACAGAACGCAGAATGGTGGCTACCAGGGGCTGGGGGTGGGGGGACTGGGGAGCTGTTTAATGGGGATGGGGTTTAAGTTTTCGAGATGAGAAGAGTTCTGGAGATTAGTTGCACAACAATGTGAATGTACTTAACACTACTAAACCATACACTTAAAAATGGTTAAGGGACTTCCCTGGTGGTCCGGTCGCTAAGACTCTGCGCTCCCAATGCAGGGGGCCCAGGTTCGATCCCTGGTCAGGGAACTAGATCCCACATGCCGCAACTAAGAGTTCTCATGCCGCAACTAAAGATCCCACATGCCGCAACTAAGAGTTCGCATGCCACAACTAGAGATCCCACATGCCGCAACTAAGAGTTCGCATGCCACAACTAAAAGATCCCACAAGCAGCAACGAAGATCCCAAGTGCTGCAACTAAGACCCGTGCGGCCAAATAAATAAATAAGTACATAAATTTTTTTTTAATGGTTAAGTTAGTAAATGCTATATAGATTTTACCACAATTTTTTTTTCTAAGTAGGGCAGAGGAGTTGGAGTAAAGATCGAAGTTCCTAAGTGCTTCTGTGGGGAATGAGAGTTTGCTGACTATGGACATAAAGTCCGTCTGGGGTTGGAAACCAAGAACTTGAATCTCGTGTGTTACTTTTATCGGTAACGCACAGCAGGCCAGATGTGAAAGTGGCGACCCTGGATGCTCAGATTATCTTGGATGTAGGCTGGGCAGGGTACCTGGGGCAGAGGGATGAGGCATCTAGATGGGAGAAGAAACTCACTGTGGGTCTACCTGGTCAGAAAAGGAGTGAATCTAAGAGGAACCCATTTAGTAGGTAAAAAATGGAGTTGTCCAGGAAGATGAGGTCTAAATTCAGTCTAAGAAGAGGTGAATGGAACACTAGAGTGAAAGATCCTGGGCGTGGCAAGGGAGGGGAAGCCACAGAGTGGGTGTGGAGCTGACGTGCAGGCCAAACAATTAATGCTGAGGGTTTAGCCTCGTGAGGCCGGGGAGTGGGGTGAGCCGTGGACCCTCGTGGACACCAGCATCACCCAGGACAGCACTGAGACAGGAGGATGGCTGAGAGTCTCGAGGGGTGTCCTCAGGGAACACGAGTGAGTGGCCACAGCAGGAGGGCTAGAGAGGGGTCTCCGGGAGCAGGTTTACGTGAGGAGGAGGACTGGCAGCTTGGAGGCCAACCCGGGTCAATAGGAGAGTGCCACTCTGCTTGGGGTGTGGGGACTGAGCAGCCCCCAATGGAGGGGGCTCGGGGCAGGTACACTGCCGGGCTCAGGAGAGGGGCCGGGCTGAGGTCAGGTTTAGCATTTGCCTTATCGCTCCAAAGCATGTCTCTTCGTTTCTCCTTCTCTGCTAGACAGTGAAATGGCTCATCTCCATCTCCCTGGCATCTGGGTTGGAGTGTCTACCCCATAGCAGGTGCTGCATAAATGTGTGCGGGGATGGAGGTTAGAGGGGGAGGGAGGATAAGCTTTGCAGCAGCCCAGCAACAGGCCCACACTAGTCCTGCTCTGTCCCCTACAGTGTCCGGCAAAGACTTACCAGGCTTGCCTCCCACCATGAGACTGAATGAGCAAGAAGAAACCGGGAGAATCATTGAGATGCAGCGCCTGGAGATCCAGCGCCTCAGAGACCAGATCCAAGAGCAAGAGCAGGTCCCAGGCTTCCACCCCTTCACTGGGATGCGGCTGCCTTCCCTCCTGGGGGCAGAAGCAGACTTAAAGCTGCAGACCAAGTGACCCACTCTGGTGAGCCGTCTCCAACCACGCCGGAAGAAGCACGGTGCTCTCGTCCCCAGCCTGACTCTGGGCTGCAGCCCCTGCAGCCCTGACCACACCAGCCTCTCCCTCCTGCCCTGGGGAACCTGGGACACGGGCAGAATAAAGGTGTTCTCCCACAATCACGTCCAACTCTCTGCTTAGCCAGGGAGCTGGGGAGGGAGGAAGGGAAGAGGGACCCTGAGGCCCGGGGGGCTCCTGCTCACCCAAAGCCACCACTGCTAGTCCCTGTCCGGGCACAGGGCTGCCTGTCACTGCAGAGATCCCACGCCCCTCCCCGCTCTTTTCTGGACCTCAAGGGCAGGGCTGCCTGTCGCTTCTGACCTGCCTTCTCCTCTGCCAGCCACGTCAGGACCAGACAAAGCCTCCTACGTTTTCTTCTTACTTATGAAACATAATGAGGTTTTCTGAGAATTTTCACAGCTGTGTGAAGGTGAGAGTAAACTCACGAACATGGCAAAGTTGGTAGCGTTCCCCCACATCTTCCATTAGCTGCAGGCCCTGGTGCCAGTGCTATAAGCAGAACTCGGCCCTTCTTTCTCTTACCTCCACGCCTCTCTAGACTTGTCATCCTCGGTCTGCAGGGCCCTGCCCTGCTCCTCCATTTCTGGGGGCCACCTCTTCCTCTAGACCCCATACTGGGTGGCCCAGACACACACACCAGGAGAGGTGTTTTTTTATGCACTAAGAACCCAGATGTCCCTGTCTTCTCCCACTTGCAGAAGCCAGACACCCTTCTAATACCCAAATAACAAATATTAAGCCCCCGATCTCTCCTGGTGTGTCATGGAATCTCAGGGCTGAGATACAACCAGAGCTCGAGAAGGACTTGAACTAAGACCTGGGACATGGCTGGAAGCCCCTCTCCCTCTCTTATTCTTGCCTCTCTATAGACCAGCCTCCCATTGCCAGTAAGTTGGCAGAAGGGGACCCTTAGCATCCCGTGAGTAGATGCCCCAAGGCTGACATGGAGTCTCTAGTCTAACTTTAAATTGCCCAAGGAGAATATTTGGGGCCTAGCTTGAACCTGGAGCTCACCACTATCCAATCAACTGTACCCATAGGGGTGGGTCACAGGATAGAATGCTGGATACTGGGGTTCATTCATCCCTGTAGTGAAGTTGGTCATTGTGAGTGGAGCAGATATTCCAAAAGATGTCTGTCTGGGGCAGCTGTCAGTCATGGAACATGGGGTGGGGGCAGGGGACCTGGAGCCATTGAAGACCTGGTGTTGCACCTGTGCTTTAAGCCCTTTATTCTCCAACTGCCTTTCAGGGTGGCAAGGATGGGACCTCTTTCGCTCACCACCATCTCCAGCACCTGCACAATCCCTGGTCCAGAGAAGGGAAACAGTAAATGTTTGCTGCATGAATTATATTATTTATCGCCCCCCCCCCGCAACTATTTAGACTAAGTATTATTGTACCCATTTTACAGATGAATAGACTGGGACACACGGAGTTTAAGCCATTTTTCTAAGGTTGCAGAGCTAGAGCTGCGACTGGGACCTTCAAGTTCAATCTAGTTCCATAACCAATATTCTCTCCACTGTTCATGCTTTCATTCACAAGCATTCCTTGAACACCTATTACATGCCAGGCCTGTTCTAGGAGCTAGGATGCATAAACCACTCCGTTCATGAAGCTTGTCTTCCAGGGCGGTAGACAGACAATATTCCAGACAGATAAGAATATATAGCATATTTGACAGCGACAAGTGCTAAGGAGAAACATGAGAGAATAAAGGAAATCAAAGAATGAAGGGCAGAGAGGTAGGATGTAGGGGGCAGGCTGTGATTTTAGACACAGGAAGGAAGCCTCACTGAGGCGGTGACATTTGAGCACCTTCCTGAAAAAAGGTGAGGGAGGGAGCCACGTGGGAGGAAAGAGCTCCAGGCAGAGGGAACAGCCAGTGCAAAGGCTCTGAGCAAGCACAAGCAGAAGAGGGACAGCGAGGCGGGGCGTGAAGTCAGAGAAGGCCTTCGAGATGGTGGGAGGACTCTGGCTGTTTCTCTGGGTAAGACAGGCCATTGGAGGACTTTACCTGCTCTACCTTATAACAGGATCACTCTAGCTACCGGGTGGAGAATAGCCTGAGGTGGGAACTTGGCTGAAGCAGGGAGGCTGGGCTACAGGCTGGGCTACAGCTCTCCCTTCTCCTGGGTCCTCCCACCGTCTAACACAGGGGTCCCCAACCCCCAGGCCACATCCAAGGCCTGTTAGGAACCGGCCGCACAGCAGGAGGTGAGCAGTGGGAGAGCAAGCGAAGCCTCATCTGCTGCTCCCCACCGCTCCCCACTGCTCCCCGTCACTCCCCACCACCCCCACCACCCCCCACCGCTCCCCATTGCTCCCCACTGCTCCCCACCGCTCCCCACCGCCCCCCATCGCTCCCCACCACCCCCCACCGCTCCCCACCGCCCCCCACCGCTCCCCACTGCTCCCCACCGCTCTCCATTGCTCCTCACCGCTCCCCACCACTCCCCATCGCTCCCCATCGCTTGCATTACTGCCGGAACCATCCCCCGCCCCACCCCTCAATCCGTGGAAAAATTGTCTTCCACGAAAGCAGTCCCTGGTGCCAAAAAGGTTGGGGACCGCTGGTCTAAGGGATCAGTTAGAATCCACACCTCAGGCTCTCTGCCCACTGCCACCTCCTCCCCCGCCTTCAGTACCGCCCATCTGAGCTGCCTCAACAGCCTCTGCTTTGGGGACAGAGTTCAACAGCCCTGCGAGGAGCCTGCCTGTCCACTTTAACTCCAAGTTATTCGATAAGACCCAGAATGAGAACAAAGTCTCACCCAATCAATGTTTAAACTGGAAGCTTTTAGGCTTTGTTCCCTCCATCCAAAAAATTCCCTTCAAACCCCCAAGGGAAGCTGGTGGAGGGCAGGGGGGCGTGGATCTCATGACTTCCCCTGCCCAGCTCTATCCAGGACAGCTGGACATGGATGGGTCTGGCTGGGACCAGCCCCCCCTTGGGACCAGGAGGAAAATAAACGTCAGAGGGGTAAGAGGAATACAAAGCCACTGAGCACAGCCAGGCCCCTTCTTCCCCGCTCACCCCAGGGCAGGGAACTCGTATATAATGCTTTGCAAAGTGGCAAACCCACATGTTTGTCCCCAAGATCCAGCCTGCCCTAACCTTTCCTTGAGGGGAAGAACCATCTAGCGAGGGATCTGCAAGCCACACGTGGCGAGCTTTAGACATGTGGCTAGTCTGAGCTGAGACGCACTGTAAGCATAAAATACACAGCGAATTTTCAAGACGAAATAAAAGACTGAAAGAGCTCAATCACTTGTGTATTAAAATGAAAATATTTGGGGCTTAAATTAAAATTTCACTGTATTAATTTCACCTGTTTCTCTTTACTTTTTTCACATGATTATTAGACGATTTTACATTTTAAATTACATATGTGGCTCGTATTATATTTCTACTGGACCGTGCTGCTCTAGAGTTATGACCAGGCCCCCAATCATCTCCACCGAGCAAAGCAAAGAGAAGCATGGGCAGGTCCAGCAAAATTATTTTGTGAGCTGATAATGGAAAGATAACTTTGATTTTGTTTTTCTTGTCTATTTCATACACACCAAAAGGAGAGACAGCAGGAGGCATTACAAGGGGTTCAATCCAGCCGACAATTACCTCCAACTACCCCCCCCCACCCCCCGCTGCCGCCCATCGTGTAGTGTGTGGTGCCAGATTCACTTGTTAGAAGCAGAGCCCTGGCCATGTCCCCATTATACTCTGGAACCCTCCATGAGTACCTCAGATGAGTCCGAATGCCTCACCAAGGCATTCAAGGCCCTGAGCCACCTGAGCCAAACTTGCCTTTCCAGCTACATCTCACAAGCTCCCTGCGTAGCCCCACATCTGGCAGTTCACAGTTCATTCATTCAACACATGTTTACTGCATACTTCCCATGTGCCAGGCACAGTGCTGGCTGCTGAGGTCACGAGGGTTAGCAAAACAGGCACTAAACCTGCACCCACTGGGAACCACACATCTAGTGGGGGATGACAGGTGAATAAATAGGGCAATCACAGCACATGCAGTAAGAGCAGTTGTGGGGGAAGCATGGGGGCCATAGGTGCCCCAAAGAGGAACCTGAACCAGCCTAGAGGTTAAAGAGGGCTTCCTGGAGGAGGTGACATCTCAGTTGAAGATGTTGAGTTAGCCAGACCAAGGCTGGGGGTGGGGCGTGGTAAGTATCCCAGGGAGAGAGAACTCTTGAGTTCAAAAACCAAGCGGAAGGGCAGAGCAGTGCAGAGCATACATAACTGAAAGGCATTCCGGCTGGAGGGCAGGGGCCAGGGGCAAATGACTGGCCTGCGGTGGATAACAGGGGTTCTGTGAGCCTTGTAAAAGAATATGGCATTTATCCCGAAGTGTTTATTCTGCAAGTGTTTTAAGCTAGGGAGCTCCTGTTTCCCACCTGAAAAGCCTTTACCCCCTCCTCCCTGTGCACTCAAATCCTGCCTCCTCAGGGGGGCCAAAACGTGGGGCAAACCTCCCTTGGTCAGGCCCTTGAGGCTTTGAAGGAGAATGGGCAAGGGGCTTGTGGGGCTCCGGCCCAGGGGAAAGCGCCAAGGGATGGAGGTACTGGGGCGGGGCTTGGGGGCCAGCTGGTGTTGGAGTGTGGGGCTGAGGCAGGATTTGAGCTTGGAGTCGGGATTTGGGGGCTGGATTCAGGAACACGGGTCAAGGTTGGGGCCAAGGATGAGGCTGCCATCTAAGATCTAATTCCAGCATTTGGAGCTGAGGTTTCAAGCCAGATTTGGGGTTGGGATCTCGGGCTGGGACTGGAATTGGATTTAGAAATGGGGCTGGGGGGTCAGGGTTGGGATTTGAGATTCAGGGTTGGGGCTGAGATGTGGGGTAGGGGCCTCGGTTGGAGCTAGGAGTTCTAGTTAGGGTTTGAAACTGCAGCTGGGGCTGGGGTTGGGTTTAAGGCTGGAACTAAAGCTAAATTGGGTTGGAGCTGGGGGATGGGCTCGGGTCCGGGCTCTGGGGCAGATGGACAACATTCCTACTGCTGCCCGGGTCTGGAAATTGTCTTCGTGCCCTAACAGCAAGGGACAGAAGCCCCTCCCTTCCCAGGAATGCCTCAGCCCAGCAGAAGGAGCAGCGCCACGTCAGCCAATCGTCTCAGGCCCTGCCTTGGAAACACCTGTTGATCCTCCCCCCCTACCCCCCACCCCCGCCTGAGCTCACCCAGGTGCAGGTCAGGCAGGTGAAGCGCCTCCCCGGAAACAGAGCTGGAGCGCCCCACCTGCCCGCCCTGCCTGCTCAGATTGGATCCAGCACCTCCAGGCTTCTTGTGAGTGCCCCGTGGTCCCCCCTACCCCCACCATTCACCGTCTCCCTCTGGCTTTTCCCCTGAGAGCCTCCACCCCACCCCCAGCCTGGCTCCATGGTCCCGGCACACCCGTGCAAGCACTTTCAGATCCGTGAAGTCACAGCCCTGGGGAATGCTGGGACTGATTCCAGGGCCCCTCCCTCGGCCCCTCCCCCATCTCCCTTGGGGGCACCTGCAGCTGCCCATCCTACCTCGTGTGCGGGGCAACCCCTGCTGAGGGATCGTGGAGGACGGATACCTCATCAGAGGTGTAACCCACGTACAGCCATGAAGTCATAGTCCCGAATGATCCAGGACCTACGTCCTATATATAAAGCAGGAGTCCCGTCCTAAACGGGAGGAGAGAATGTTGTGTTCTTTTATTCAGAAAGCATGCTCTGGGCATCTATTCCCATTGGAATTCTGACCTGGAGATGTTAATGCCCCCACCTCTCAAGATAAAAGTTATCATCCTCACTTTTCAGATAAGGGTCCTGAGCTCCAAGAGGTGAACTTACTGGGGGCTTCTCTGACCTCCCCCAAGCCCCTCTTCTGACTAACCCACAGCCAGCACTCATCACAGGAACACACCTGCTATAAACTGGGGCTCCCTGAGGGCAGGGGCCGGGCTGCTATACTTTGCCCAGTGGGAGTCATGCTGACTGGCCTCTGGAGGATGTGTTCAATGAGGAACCACTGCGAGGTCCCTCGTCCACATACCCACGGTGGCAGGGACTGCAGCTGGGGGTCCAGTCCAAAGCCCTCCTTCCCTTTGTACCACTTTAGAGAAATCGTGGAGGAGGATGGCATGGGAGTGCGGTGAGAGGGAGAAGAGTGGGGGAAGCAGGAAGACCGGTGAGGAAGTTGGGGGGAGGGAGGTTGAAATGCAGAAGCAGCAGGACGAGGGCAGGGAGTGGGACGGAGACATGTTTAGAGGTGACACGCACAAGGGAGGGACACAAGAGGAGGAGTGGGTTTGCAGTAAGATGACGAGCTTGGGTTGGAAGCCGTTGCATCAGAGGTGCCTGTGGGACATCAAGGTGACAATGGCCTATGGGTCTTGGAGCTTGGGAGGGAGATCTGGGTTTGAGAGGAGAGGGATTTGGGAACCAGCAGCCATGCCTGTGAGGTGGGATGGGGTGTTGGGGGTCAGATCCTGACTCGCGGAGAAGGAGTCGCAGCCCAAAGAGAGAAGATTCAGGGTCAGGCAGCTGGTTGCAGAAGGGTTAAGTCATAAGCCCCCTCCCTGCCCACAACCCTCCCCGCAGGAGCCAGCGGTGACAGCTGAGGCCATGTGAGTCGGATCCTGAATGAGGCTTTATCTCTGGGTCTCCATCCAGTCCCATCGTCCACCGTGGCACCAGCTCCCTCGGCCAGCCGGGATGGGACAGGCAACTGAGACAGCCCGAGCCAGAGAGGTCAGGGGCTGGGCAGGGGGTTCCCTGGGTGGGTGAGGATGCTTTGGGTGGAGGGAGCTCTCCTGAGATCTCTGGAGAGGCATTCCCGAGGGGGCAGTGCTAGGGAGGAGGTTTCCCTGGGGGGGTGTTGGTTGCAGGGGACATGGGAAGATTCCCAGGGACCACCCCCAAGGCTCCCAGGAGAGACCATAAGGGGCAGGTGGGCCAGGGAGATGGCAAGTGTGATTCTCCCCCCTGCAGGTGATGGTGACCATCCCCTGGACCGTGCGAGGAACAGGACTCTGGGCCTCTGGCCGCCGCGCAGGTAGTGGGGGCTCCAGGCCATGATCCGTACCTCTGCCCCCTGACGCGGTCCTCTGCCCTTACTCGTGCCGGATCAGCCATGCCTGAGGGAGAGGCTCGGGCCCCGCCGGGCCGGGGGCTGCCGCCGGATGTGCTGGCGGAGCAGGTGGAGCTGTGGTGGTCCCAGCAGCCGCGGCGCTCAGCGCTCTGCTTCGCCGTGGCTGTGGGCCTCGTGGCGGGCTGTGGGGCGGGTGGCGTGGCCCTGCTGTCCTCCACCAGCAGCCGCTCGGGCGAGTGGCGTCTGGCGGTGGGCACAGTGCTCTGCCTGCTGGCCCTGCTGGTCCTGGTTAAGCAGCTGATGAGCTCGGCCGTGCAGGACATGAACTGCATCCGCCAGCCCCGCCACGTGGCTCTGCTCCGCAGCGGCGGCGGGGCCGACGCCCTGGTGGTGCTGCTCAGCGGCCTGGCGCTGCTGGTCACCGGCTTGACGCTGGCAGGGCTGGCTGCCGCCCCTGCCCCCGCCCGGCCGCTGGCCGCCATGCTGTTCGTGGGCGTCACCCTGGCTGCCTCAGGTGCGCTCTTGCTGCTGGGCCTGCTGCTGTATCAGGTGGCCGTGAGCGGACACTGTCCCCCTACCCGTGCGGCCGCCCCCTCCGCCCGCAGTGACCACAGTGGGAATGGCGGCGTCTTCAGCATCTCAGGACGGTTGTCCGCTGGCCAGCATCGTGAGACCACATCCAGCATCGCCAGCCTCATCTGACGGAGCCCGGGCCCTCCTTCCCGTGACCTGCCTCAGCCTCCACAGAGCCGTGCCCGGGCGCGAGTGAGGGTGTGTGCACACACGTGTGTGCACACGCACCAAGGGGAGAGTGACTGCATGGGTGTCCCCAGGACTGCTCAGCCCTCTGAGTGACTGTGTGACTGTGATGAGGGGCCGATTTGCACCCACACACCCACGTCACAAGGAGGGAACTGCTTCTCCTTGGAGCTCGTGGAACCGTCAGTCTGCCTGTCTGTGTCCGGGGCCTCTAGGCAGAGAAGGGTCTGGGATCCCTGAAGATCCCTGGCCCCTATCCCTAACACCCCTCAAAGGCAACTCTGCCCTGTAACACCTGTCAGGGATTTCCCCAGGAGAGGCGGCTGCCTGCCCCAGAGACTGCGCCAGTGAGCCCTTTTACCAAGGAGACTGAATGGTGATGGAGTGGACAGAACACAGGCTCCGGCATGACAGGCCTGGGCCGCAGTCCCCCCCTCTACCACTCACCAGGTGGGGGCCTTGGGCAAGTGGCTTAACCTCTCTGAGCCCTGGTTTCTTGAGCGTCATGGTCACGGTCGTCAACTGTTAGGATCAAATGATATTATTTACGTATAGAAGGACCGGGCACACGGCAGATGTGCAATAAAAGTGGTGACTGCTGTTAGTGGTGTTGTCTTTATCTCACCATCTCGCCAAGAAACCTCCCCTCCCCTCCCCCTCCCTTCCCCAACCCCGGCCACCCCCCCAAAGGGAACACATCACGCCTACCTCAGGCTGACCTAGGGTGCCTTGAAGGTATCCTCAGCCAGACCTGTGGTCTCTCCTCATAGGTACCAGGAAGCCTGAGGGGAGACGGGATGAGGGGATGCCTAGCCTCAGGAAGGTAGTGCGTCTCTGGTCCCAGGGAGAGGGTGTTGTGGGCAGGGAGGATGGTGAGTCCTCATTTGCTTATGTGCTGGTTCCAGATGAAGCCTGAAGTATTGGGGTTTTATCGCCTGGTTTCTCTGGAGGCTGCAGCTCCTAACCCCACCTCTGAAACCAGAACATCCTGTTCTGTGTAGTTGCAGCACCGGCTGACCTGCCTCTGGGTTTCCAGGCACGGGAGGGGTGTTGGACGCCCGCTTCGGCATGAGAGTACCTGCCTGCTTGGGGTCAGCCCTGGAAGGGCTCTCCCTTTCTGGATGCAGGGGCGCTTCCTGTGTGACAAGGACAGAGGTCCACTGGAGGAACGCCCAAGAGCGCCAGTTACTGTTTCATCACTGGCTGCTTCACAAAATGAAGATTATAGGAAGCCCCACGGGGGACACCAAGAGAGGCCGGGAAGCCAGACAAACGTGTTGCCTAACAGGTGTTAAATGTGGAGCTACAGAGGCTCTGACGGGAGAAAATTGCTTTCGGCTTGCCAAGATCAAGGCAGTTTCCTGGAGAAAACACTAAGCCAATGGATGAGGGAAAGGGTGTTGCCAGGCCTGGGAGGGAGAATTCCCAGGCTGGGAATTCCGTGCACCTCAGACTCCACATATTCAAATGTGAGCCCCTCTCCTCTCTACCCTGAACTAGGTCCCCATCTCACCCTCCACCCAGCATCCAGGTTAGAGACCTCAGGTGCCGAGGTTCCGCCTTGCTTTTGCAGCCTAGTGTGCAGACTCCCCAACACGACAGGCCTCCCTCTTTCCTCAACACACCCACAAGCCAGCCACGCTGCACCATTGTCGTGACTCCACCACGGGGGGTCCTGGCACGGGCCTGGGCACATAGTAAGGTGTGGATGGGCGGATGAAGGACTCGGCTTGGTGAGACCCACCTATAACTGGGAAGGGTAGGGAAGTTAGCCCATTGTCCGCTGTTGGCCCTGAATCTTTCCCTCCTGAGGCCCCGCACTGTCTTCTCTAGAAACTCTCATTCTGCCCGGGCTCCCAAGAGGGAGCTCTCACTATCACCCAATTCCTGGGCCATTAGAGGACCACAGAATGCCTCTTCCTCCTGTTAAACAGGGATAAATCCTGTTTCTTTTCAGCGAAGACAGGGTTAGACTCTTTCACGATATTTCTTTTAAGAAACTAAAGGAAAACAGAAACACAGAAAATTGTGTTGGGGGGGAAGAGTTACACAGGAAAATGTCTAGATGAGCAGCTACTGTAGGCCAGGCCCGTGTCAGGCTCTCCCGGGAAGGATGCCAGATGAAGAGCATGGTTAGTGCCCACAGAGGACACTGTGGACCTATTCCAAAGGGCAGTGGAAGTCGGCATGTACACACCCAACTACAACATGAGAAGGATGGTAGGAGCTGGGTGGAGGCCCAGGTGGGGCGGAAATGCTAATACTTCCTGATTCACTAAAGCTGACCCCCACAACCTCCCACCTCCAGCTTGCGTGCTCAAAGCTGTGCATTAAACCCCATCTTGGTCCCCATGGCAACCAGTCATCCGCTGGCCCCTCTGCTCTCTCTCTGTCCCTCTAAGGCAGCCCCTTCTGTTTTCATCTCCCATCTGGCTCAGATCCTGTGCCCATCATGTCACCCACTCCTTGACAGAGTCCTCAACAACTTAGCCCCCTGACCTTTGGTCCCACCCTCCCAGCAAAATCCCCTCCGTGGATAAACCCTCACACCGACCAGCTACGAGAGAGATCTGCACAGCCGGGCAGCCTGGTGTCACCGTGATTCCCCATCACCAACCTCAACCAGGTCTGAAACTCAGCTTACCAGTTACACTGTTTCCCTGGCCAGCTGCTGCTCCCACAGCGCCCTCAAGTTCTCTCCATTCCCTTCACACCACAACATCACCCCCTCACAGCCCCCAACACTGCTCTCTGCAGACGACTTGGCCTCCCTCGCTCGCCATGAGAAAATAAGAGTCGTGGGGTGGGAAGCCTCCACCTTGCTCCTGCGAAATCACGCCTCCTTTACTCCTGTCTGTCAAACGGTCTTGTCAGCCCAGCTGAGGAATTTGGACTTTGTCCTCGGGACACTGAGAAACATGGAAAGATTTTAATTAGGGGGGTACTCTGAGCAGAATAGGATTGGGGACTTGCTGGCTGCAGTGTGAAGCTGGTCTTAGCAGGAAAAAAAAAAAAAAAATGACCAAACAGCCCCAGAAATGCCATCTCAGCTGGCGCCTGAGGGATGAGAAGCAGCTGGTCAAGATGGTTGGGAAGAGAATCCCAGAGAGAAGGAATCGCAGAAGGGCCCAGAGACAAAAGAACTGGTTCCTTCGAGGAACCACAGAAGGTTTGGGTGGTGGGAACATGGAGTATCAGCTGGTAAGAGGCAAGGGTGAAGCTGGGGGGGTCCCTGGGCTCCTCCCGGGTTTCAGAGGCTCCCTAGCAGGTAGTACAGTTTCTTAAGGCCAAGAGGAATCCGGTGAAGGATTGTAAGGAGAGGGATGGCCTGGCCGGAATTGTATTTTAAGACAATTAGAATTAATTGGAAGGGGTAAAAATGGAGGCAGGGAAATCAGTTAGTGGATTGATGCCACCTCCAGATGCGAGATGACGTGGCTCGGACAAGGGTAGGGGTGGCTGCTGGGACAGAGCCAGACAGGACGGGTTCAACGGATGCTCAGAAGGTGGGACCGACAGGCCTTTGCGACTAACTACCTGCAGGAGTTTTAGGATGGGACAGATGTGATGGGTCCATGATGACTGAAAGAGAAGTTGAAGACACAAGGCAGAGAAGAGGCCAGTCTTCAAGTCCCTGAGCGGGGAGGCGGGGAGGGTGGATCGAGCCCACAGTGGAGGGTTGGGCTCACAATGCTATTTTGATAGGAGAGAAGGAAGAATGTGGACAGGAAGGTTTGTGGGTTTTGTAGCAGGAAACTGACAACTACTCTCTCTGTGAGGCAGAGGCCATTTTAAGGAGCTGCTGCGGAGAATGACCAAGAAAACAGCGAGGTTGCTGAAGGCTTTGAGAGCCCACGGGAGGCTGGAGAACAGGCAGGAACGGAAGCACAAGCACGGCCTGGGCAAGGGGGGCGGCGAGGGGGGCGTTCCTCCACAGCGCGCAGAGGGCAGGATGCAGGCCTCAGGTTGGAGTGTCACCTGGAGTGTGTGATGGTGACATGACAGGGCAGGTAAGCTGAGGATACTAGCAAGAGGGAGGCTGACATAAAGGGCCCTGTAATCTAAACTGATGTTGGGGGAAAAGACAAGAGGAGCTGTTGGAGACGGCACAGAGAGAGAATCTCCTAGAAGCTCCCACTGGGCGGCAGGCGAGGTGGAGGGAGAGACACCTGCCACGTGTTCCTCCTGGGCCACCTGGATGCTGGATCCTGGAAGAACATGTTCCTGAAATTTCCAAATGTGTTCCAGTCCAGGCGGTCCTTCCATCATATCCAGTCACACCCCACCTGAGACCTCAGGCCCCCCTCGAGGAGCTTCCTCCGGGCCTCGGGGGACCAACACAAGCTCAGTTCTTGCACACTGACTGGGTTGCCTTCCGGACTGCTCCCCGGGACATGTGAGACTGCCCTTGGGCATGGCAGAGACCGGCCCACTCTGGTCCCCTCCCCAGCCAGGGATGGGACATACCACTTCTACCCTCACAGCCTGCTCTCCCAAACCTGGAACTTCCTGGCCCCCATTCACACGGGGCAGAGGGGCTCCAGCCCAGACAGGGTGGGAACAAGTCCAGCTACCAGGAGATTCCTTCGCTGGGTCTGTTTGATCATGACCTAGAGGTGAGATGAGGGCGTTATTGCTGAGTGATGCAGGCAAGTTGCAGTTAACATGTTTGAGCCTCAACTTCTCGGTCTATAGAATGGGATGCCTGCCCAGCAGGGAGGTTGTCAGGAAGTGCTAACGCATCAGTATTATTATTGTTACTGTTGTCGTGATTTTTATATTCTATGGCATCAGAACTTCCAATTCAAGTCCTTTGCTGTTCTGAACTGGATCTTCTGACCTGAGTCCTGGGAAACAGAGAAGTTCAAATCCCAGCCTGGAGAGAATGAGGAGGAGGAGGCACGGCAAGCTCCTCCTTCAGGATTAAGACTGGTCACCTGTTCCAGGAAGCAATTGCGCCGGCGGTGCCCATACAGACACGGCTGATACCTGCAGATGCTTGCTCGGCTCTACTTTACACGGCACTCATTCAATCCTTCTAAACGGTGTGAGGCAAGGACTATTATCATCCTCATTTTACTGAGAAGAAATTGGAGCGCTGAGGAGGTAAGTAACTTGCCCAAGGTCACACAGCAGGTAGATGGCAGAACTGGGATTTGAATCCAGATAGTCTGTGCTCTGAACTCAGTTTACTGCTCTGCTGGGCTTCTTCAACTTCATGTCCGTGGCTTGTGTGACCCATCTTTGGCCTCCACACAAGGACCATGGATGCGGCCTTACTCTGGGGGCAGCAGGATGAGGCAGCCAGGAAGCTAGGCTGTCCTCTGCGGTCAGGTCTGGGTTGGGGCTCCCTGGGAAGAGAAGGTGATGCCAGCTGCTGAGGGGTAAGGACAGGGTGCAGGGCCGGGGGCAAAGATGGGCTGGGATCAGGGTCTGAAGCCAGAGGAGGGCAGACCAGAGGGAGGCCGCCCAGCAGTTCCAGCATCCCCGGGCCTTTGAACCTGTGGACCCAGGTGGTGCTCCCTCTTCATGCCTGGGGCCAGGCATGCGGAGCTCAGCGGGAACCATTCCTCAGGGGAATCCAGCAGGGCCGCTCTCGGGGTCCAAGTTTCCTGCCACCCACAGCTGGTTCTGAGAGGAAGCCTTCCCTGCCAACCCTTCTTGGTGCTGGGCTCAGAAAAGTGACTTCTAATCTGGGGTTGGGCCCTTACCTCCTCCTGGATCCCTCAGAGGTTCTGACTCAAGTCCCCTAGAAGATGTGAAAATGGGGACGGCCGAGCTCTTTCCTAGCCCCGAACTTCAGGCAGGGCAGCCCCTCCAGGTGGACCTTGGGAACGCATGAGGGCAGGGGACAGACCCACCTGGGTTCCCAGCAGCTCCTCCCCCAGAGGCCAGGACACGCTCTGCTACTCAGCCTCCTCTGCGGGGTCTCGGGCTGGGGCCCACACAGGGCCTTCCCGGGCCTGCGAGGGCGTCAGCTGTCTCGGGACTGAGGAACAATGGCTGGGGTGGGGGTCCCCTCCTCCCTGACGGCTTCTCGCCAAGCTCTCCTGCCACATGCTCCTCTGCAGACGGACCCTCCTCTGCCAGTGTTTCCCTGCTCAGTCTTCAGCGCCTCCGCTACCCTGACCCCTCCCTGGTGATCTGATTCACTCCCGGGGACTCAGGGAACCTACTGTCAATGATTCCCAAGCCCACATCTACAGACCAGCCTTCGCCCTGTGAATCCAGCTGCCCCAGGCATCTCTCCCCTGGAAATCCCGTGTCCGGCATTGAACCCTCACTCCCCCAAAACCTGCTCTTCCTCAAGTGCCCAGCCAGCCAGTCAGAAACCAGGGTGACTTCGTTGATTCCCTACTCCCCACGTCCAGCAGCCGAAAGTTCTGCCAACCACCCCTGCCATCCGCCCCCATCCCTTCCAGATGTGACCCTGCCTCTGTCACACCTCTGCAATCTCTCTGTTCCCTGTACCACACCTTAGTCATGTCTGGGTCTCTCCCCTGCAATCCATCCCCACGCACGGCATCCCCCTCTTCAGCTTCATCCCTGGCGCGGGCACCCTGGACCCTACACTGCAACCCTCCTGGACCCCCTGCCTTTTCCTCAAGGCACCCCCCTATATTAGTCAGCCATCACTTTCTTTCTCCACTGGCTCTTTCCTCAAAGGCTAACACTGCATCCGGTGGACACATGTGAGTGGCTGCCTGGTTCCCGACGACTTCCCCTTTTCTGGCTGGGACTGACCTGGAACAAACAGGTGGGCTCCCCAAATCACAAGTGGACTACAGGAGCCTGCCCCCACCGGTCAGAACTGGTTGCACCAGTAGAAGATACATTTTTTTTTTTTTTTGGCTTTGTTGGGTCTTTGTTGCTGTGCGTGGGTTTGTCTCTGGTTGCGGTGCATGGGCTTCTCATTGCGGTGGCCTCTCTTGTGGAGCACGGGCTCCAGGCATGCGGGCTTCAGCAGCCGTGGCACGCAGGCTCAGTAGTTGTGGCGCATGGGCTTAGTTGCCCCGCGGCATGTGGGATCTTCCCGGACCAAGGCTCGAACCCGTGTCCCCTGCATTGGCAGGTGGATTCTCAACCACTGCGCCACCAGGGAAGCCCCACAGTAGTAGATACTTGACTCAAGCTGGACCAATCAGATTCTAGCACCTGAATACTTGAGACCCAGAATCAAGAGTTTGGAAGTCCCAGGCATGGAGCCTCATAAGTGCCGATAAATGACAAAGCACTAGAGGTCCCATGCCTGACCTCAGGCGGCTGGGACCACCTGCTTCCTGCCCTCCTGAGTCAGCTGTCCCTTTAATTCACCCCCAAAACTCCTTTCCATTGCTTGCAACCAAAGAAGCTTAACTCAAGTCTCTGCCGTCTTGAAACCGCCTCCCTTGCCCAAAACTCCCCCCCAGCAACCATGACTCTGTCCTTCTCTCTGCCAAGGTTCTTGATAAAGTCTTCCACAGTAGACTCCACGCCCTCACCTTTCATCCACTCGCCTGTCAGCCCACGGAAATTCTACAAAGTCAACAAATATTTATTTAGCCTCTTCCGTGTGAGAGACTCTGAAGACACAGAACAAGGCGCAGACTGTGGCCTCAGAGAATTCACAGTCTAGCCCGGTAAGGGGTTAGTGCAAATTGTAATAAAGATTAAATTTAAACGTGGTAAGAGACTGGTAGGGAAACTCACAGATGTTATGGAAGGGAGGGGCTCCGGGAAGGTGTCCCAGGGAGGGGATGTCCGAGCACTGTCATGGCTTTGAGTGACAAGGGACATGTTTGTGCACAAGTTTCAGTTCAGGAAAATAAAAAATGAGTGACTTCTTCCTATTTTTATTTAAAATGAAAATAGATTTATTAGTATCTGTGAAAAACATAATATATTATAACTATTTAGATTACCACTTGATTGATAGGAAAAAAATCTCCCTGAGAAACTTGGCACAATGATTTTCACCTGCTAAGACGTTATCACCTGGGCACATGTGAAATGCTGGCAGGTAGGCAGCCCACATGGGGTCTACTGGCCAGGGATTCTCATCACTGTCATAAAGGACTTGGGAGAAGAGAAGGGCAGGGAGACAAGGGAAGAGTGTGAGCAAAGGTCCATGGAGAAGCAGCATGGTAGGTGGGGGAGGAATAACAAATAATTGGTTAAGCAGGGAGTAAAGTCGGCAAAGGCAGGAAAGGAAGCCAAAGGCTGACGGAGGCCTGATATCACAGCCAGGGCCTTGGTAGGCTTTATCCCAAGAACAGGAGGGAGCCATTGAGGGTTACTGAGCAAGAGGGGGTGTTTCACTTTGGTGGCTAGTGTCAAGGAAGGGGGGATTGATCTACCCCTACTCTGCCCTTAAGCCCTAGCCACCAAGTCCCTGAGGCTTGTGGTTCCCACAAAGTATCTGCTGTCCTTAAGCTGTTGGGCATAGGGGTGGGGGGTCCGAAGATGAGGGCTCAGAGGGAGAAGTGGTCCCTACTTCCCTCCGTCCCCAGCCCACCAACCCCAGGGTGAATGTAATTGTCCTCGATGAAACCATCATCATCCTCATCTTCACCCACCTCGGGGCGGACCCCTTTCACTGTCCCAGACAGCGGGCGGTGCTGGTAGCTGGCACGGTATTTGCGGCAGAGGTGGCATTTAGCAGCAAGTGCGATGAGGAGAGAAAGGACCACAGCCCCCAGCACGACCCCTACCAGCACAGGCCATGCCCGGGCCCCGCTGCCCAGTCCAGGGGATACGGCCGATGCTGTGGGGAGCTCCGAGGGCTCCACAGTGGCTGCAGAGAAAGGGAAAGTGTTAGGGATGGGGCCCCCGATTGGCTCCCTGGGGAAACTGAGAGGAGTGGGGCAAGTTCCTCCCCGCAACCTCAGCATCTGAGGGGTACCCAATCCCCTCCTCAGCCTCCCTCCCACTGTCACTCACTTCGGTTTGCCTCACTCATTGAGGGGCCGGAAGACACTGGGGAGCCTCAGCCTCTGCCAGAAGAGCCCTGGCTCCAAGGAGACTCCCAGACGCCAGGCAGCCCCAGGGCACAGAGTCCTGGAACATACACACACGTTTGGATGTCAGGGATGGCCACAGGGCGCATGTTCCAGGCCACACTCACAGCTGTGTGAGGGCGCTGCACAGACTCCGGAGACTGGACAATTGACCATAACCAGTTGCCCGCAGGAGAAAAACAAGCCGAGCCACAGGAATTGGCTGTGTGTAAGGGAACACCCGGAAGCGGCTGGAAAAATAACTCAATGCTGGAATTTACTGAGCACAACTTATGATTCAGTCACCAGGCAACGTGCTTATAGAACCTTGTAATGAGGGCATAAACGTTGTCCCCACTCTCCAGCTGAGGACTCTGAGGCGCAGAAAGGTGAATTCACTCAGCCAGAGTCCCAGGACTTGAACCCAGGTCTCTGATGCCAGGGCCCAGACCCAGGCTGCTCCCCTGCTTGGTAAGCTGAGGACAGCAGGTGGGGCAGAGGCAGTCCTGGCCTCCAGAGGTTGGGCAACAGCAACTGCTGGGAGCTAATGGGCAAAGTGGAGACCACGCATGGAGGACGGTGCTGGGCTCCACCCAGGACAGGAAGCTCCAGACACAGCCTGGCCCCTCTGCTCCTGAGTCAGAAGCCCTGCGTCCACACCCACCACCGCTACCCTCAGCCCTTCAGGCACATTCCTTGTCCTTTCACCTCTGCCCCAGGGGGTGGTGAGCTGTATTCTAGGAGTAGCCAAATGTGAATCAACTGGGTCAGGAGAATATCTGGCTGAGAATCACTAGGGGCTGGGAAGGATCTAGAGGAGGAAGAGCATCTGGGCCAGAGGAGTGTCTGGGGGAGCAGCACCTGATTGGGGAGCACCTACAGGAAGAGCATCTGGGTTACAGAAGTACCTGGAGGAGGAACAGCTGGGGCTGGAGGTATCTGAATCAGAGGAGGACCTGGGAGGAGTGTCCAGGCTAGGAAAGCACCTAAGAGAGAAGCACCTAGTTTAGGGGAGTACCCGGCCATACTCTTTAATATCAATACTGTAATGATGCCCTCCCTCCTCAACTCCACATTGCCACCAAGTCCCATGAGTTCTTGCTCTCAATATCCCTAGAATGCCTATGCCCCTCCTCTGCACCCCACCGCCACTGCCCCAGTCCAAGCCACCTTCATCTTGTACCTCAATTCTTGCAATAACCTCCAAACTGGTCTCTCCTCACCTCTCATCCATTCCTCAGAGTGATGGGCCTATGGCTCAAATCTGACCCCATTACTCCCCTGCTTAAAAATCCTGCACAAGCTCCCCAGGCCCGCAAGGCTGAGTGCAGGTTCCTCAGCACATCCTTCAAGTCCTCGCAATCCAGCACACAGCCTCCCATTCCCTCCCCGTGCTACACACACACACCTACATGCGCACACACACACGCACACACCTACATGCACACACACACCTACACGCAGGCATGCACACACACCTACATGCAGGCACGCACACACACCTACACGCGCGCACACACATACACCTACACACACACACACACACACCCTGCCTTGCCCTCTTGTTTCCCAGCCACCCCCTCCTGTTTTTTGAGTCCCCCATCCCTCAAGGTCAAATCAGACCATACCTGACTGTGAGGTTGTCCCAGGGCCCCTCTCATCACCCCCTTCACTGCCCTGCCCAGTCAGCCACCAGTCAGAACTGGCCAGTTACTAGATGGGCAGCTCCCTGGTCAGGGACTGGGCTGAATAACGTGCATCCTGGCGCTGGCAGAGAGCTTAGTAGTCAGCTGCTCTGTACATGTTTGTGAGATGAGTGGACATGGGGGTAGGGTGGGGGGTCATTAGAAAGGAGCAGTAAATCATTCACTCATCCATTCATCAGCAAACATTCATCGGGTGCCTACCACGACCCCAGCACTAGGCACTGGGTCCTCAAAAAAAAAAAAAAAAAAAGAAGGATTTTGTTAAATTGATATGAGTTGAATTCAACCTGACGTTTTTAAGATTTTACTCCTACTCCTTTCCTTCCTGCCCTGTCCCGGTGAATTCTTCCCAAGGACACACACACACACACACACACATACACACACACACACACACACCCTCAGGCTGTCACCCCACCCCTTCTGGTCACATTTCTTCCACCGACAAACACTCACCCCACCCTGATTTGTAGCCCCTTTCCTGCTCCCAGGAGCCCTCGGGGATCTGTGGGTTCCCCATCCCAGGCCCCCCCAGTGTCTTTTCCTCTGCTCCCCACCTGTAGGAACTGTGCACAGTCCGCGGAGGAGCTTCCAGTTAGAGCCGGCAGGACCCGGCCAGGTGGGCGGGCCAGAACTGCAGCTTGACTCACCTGTGGACGCAGCAGCCAGGCGGGGCCGAAGCCGCAGATGAGGGCGGAGAGCAGAGCCTCCAATAGGGAGGACTTATGCTACACCTTCCCAAGAATTGCGGAGAACCTTCTGGCGCAGGCCTCACCACCACCCCCAGTGCCGGGGGCGGGGGCGGTTGGGGGTTTAGTGCCGCTGGGATCCAGAGAGGGGGCAGTCTTCAGCAGGCAGCCGCTCAAGCTGGCGGCCCTGATAAACAAGTGAATTTCCGGTGACAGGTACGAAGTCCAGAGTTGAAGAGGGACCGCCTGTGTAGGCGGCCGGCCGGAACCAGACGGGAGGGGGGTAGGCATTCTCCAGGCAAAGCCAGAGGGACCAAGAAGACGCAAAACTGCCTGCAAGAGTATGTAAGCGAGTCTGTGTGTGTGTGTAGGTCAATGGGGAGTGTGAGTTCAGAGGCCTTTTGAGGAGTGTGTATGTGCCCTTGGGGGGGTTATTGTGTGTATGTGTGTTTACCTGGACAGGGTACAAGCCTCTATCTGGATCTCAAGGATCCTGTGACCCCACAAAGCTAGGCCCTGAACCTCTACCTTTTGCCTTACTCCTCTTCCCCAGGCCGAGTGCCTCCTTTTCCTTTCAGACCCTCGTGGAGTCACGTTCCCAGAGCCCTCCGTCTAGCCCAGTAAGCCCCGCCTCCACCCTGGCAAGCCCCGCCTCCACTTGGCAAGCCCCGCCTCCTCCATCCTCAGAGCACCGTCTGTCACAGCATTGCTTTCACGATCTTGTAATTGTTTCTTCCTGTGCTGCCTCCCCACCTGGACTAGCAGGGAAGCTCTCCCAGGGTGGAGCCAAGTTTGACAGTCTCTGGGTTCCCAGCACCTGCCACAGGGCAGGCTCTCAGTAAATATCTAAGGGGGGAAGGGTTCCATGAGCTAAGCCATGCTGGCACAGGAGTTCACAGGAACCCGCAGGGCACAGCGGAGCAAGGGCTGCTGCCAAGGCTTGCAACTGGGGCACGGTAGAACTGTGGCTGGAAAGTGGAGGCCAGTTCATGCAGGACCTTGAAGATCTTGGCTCCAAGTCTGAGCTCCTACCGCCAATGGCCCCTTCCTAACTCTCCCACCTACACCTCACACTCTCTGCTGCAGTTACAACCAAACTGTTCCCTATTCCTAGAACCCACCATGCTCTCATCTCCCAGGTTTTGCATGCGCTCTTCCTGGGACCCCTGCTTTCCTCCAACCTTAACCTTCATCCTCTCCCCACCACATGTCCACCTCCCACCTGGCTGACTGTTCCTCCCATCACATGGGCCCCAGCTTAGGTCCTCTTTATCTAGATGCACCCTAGCCTGGATCCCTCCTCCCCGCTCTGTGCCCCCTGAAGACCCTGGCCCTTCTCCCCCATAGCCCTGAACACACAGCATTGTGATTTTCTCTTTACTTGTCAGAGTGCCCTATGAGCCTGTAAACTCTGGAGGTAGGGTCTGTGTCTGTCTTGTTCCCCTTCAAATCCCTAATATCTAAAATGACAATAATAAATACTCTTGAAATAAATGAGACAAAAGTGGAGATTATCCTGGATGGGGCAGTGAAGAGCCAAGGAAGTTTTAGGGTTTTGGTTTGATTTTGAAGCAAGGAAATCACAGGATTCAAAAGATATTCGTTGAACACCTACCATGTCCTGGGCACTGTGCCAGGTGGTTTTGTTGTTGTTGTTTTAATTGAGGTATTCACATAGCATAACCTAGTTCACATAACAAAAAATTCACCATATCAGTCCATTTCAGTGCACAATTTAGTAGCATTCAGTACATGCAGAATGTTGTGCAACCATCACTCTATGTAGTTCAGAAACATTTTCTTCACACCAAAAGGATTCTCCCCACTTGTTCAGCAATCACTCCTCATTTCCCCCTCCCCAGCCTCCAGCAGCGTCTAATCTGCTCTCTGTCTCTATGGATTTGCCTATGCTGGATATGTCCTGCAAATGTAGTCAGATTTGGGCCAGCTTTTTAATGAATTATTTCATTTAATCCTCCTGACTGTACTATGAGATAGATGTTAATTAGTTCCTTAACAGATGAATAAAATGAGGCCATGAGATGGTAATTTGCGTTAAGTCCCACAGAAGAAAACAAGTAAAGGTCTACCCATCCATTAGTCAACCATTTATTCAATGAATACTTATTAAATGCCCACCACAGAGCCACAGCCAGCCCATATGGCAAGCATTGCAAAATAGCAAAAGGCCACCTGCTAGATGCCCCACAGCATGGAGAGCAGAGAGCAGGCTGGATACTGGCACCCACCGGCCCATCAGCCAGGAGCTCTGGTGCAGTGAACAACCTTCCGTGGCAGCCCTGGCAACCACGTGGTAGGCTCTGTGCCACCTGCTGGGGAGAGTTCCTGCCGCCATACAGCTTTCATTCTGGTGGTGAAGAGTGACAATATACAAGTAAGGAAATAAATACGATCATTTCAGATAATGGTTAGTGCTATGAAGAAAGTGAAATAGCTTCGAGTGATGGAGTTGTGGAAGGGGCTGCTATCGTTTTTCTTTTTTAATAGCTGTGACTTCTATGGGTGACAGTCTTTTTAAAAAAATATTTATTTATTTATTATTTATTTTGGCTGTGCTGGGTCTTAGCTGCAGCACCCGGGATCTTCATTGTGGCATGCAGGATCTTTAGTTGCGGCATGCGGACTTCTTAGTTGCGGCATGTGGGCTCTTAGTTGCAGCATGCATGCGGGATCTAGTTCCCCGACCAGGGATCGAACCCGGGACTCCTGCATTGGGAGTGCAGAGTCTTATCCACTGGAGCACCAGGGAAGACCCAGGGCTGCTATTTTATATTAGGTGGTCAGAAAAGGGGGGGACTCGCTGAAGGGGGGATGTTTGAGCTGAGATCTGAACAAGAGTGAGTGAGCAACCATGCCAATATCTGGGAAAAGAACATTCCAGAAAGAGGGAACAGCCAGAACAAAGATGGAGAAGCAAGATCGTGGCTTGTTCAAGCAACAGAAAGGAGGCCGGCTGGATGGGGTTCAGTAAGTGGGGAGAGATGGGAGGAGCTGCATGACAGGCCTGTCCAGAGCCAGCTCAGGTGGTGCTGCACTGGGTCCTTCCCTCCGTGAGATGACGGGAAGCCATTGATGATTGGGGGACCAAAGGACTGGCCTTCTTCGGCTTCTGTGTGAAGAATGGACTAGAAGAGGCCAAAGCAGAAGCGGGGCGGCCAGTCAGGGAGCCGTTGCTATCATCCCGGAGGAGAGGAATGTGGCATCCGGGTGGTCAGGCAGAAACGGGGAGAAGTGCTCAGATTCTGGATGTACCTGAAGGTGAAGTCAACACGATTTGCTGACTGGATATGGGGTTTGAGAAAAAGAAAGGGAGTAAGAATAACTCCAAAGTTTTGACCTGAGCAACTGGGAGGATGGCGTTGTGGGAGACTGCAGAGGTGACAGCTTTGGAAGGGCAACGTGTACCTCAGTTTTGGACGTGCTACTTGTGAGATGCCCGTGATTCATCCAACAACATACGACGTAGGTAACGGCGTAAACCAGCCTGAAGGCGGCAGAAGGCAAGGGCCAGAAATATAAATTGAGGAACCAGTAAAAAGTGGATGGTTTTTTGTGGGTTTTTTTTTTTTGCGGTATGCGGGCCTCTCCCTGTTGCGGCCTCTCCCGTTGTGGAGCACAGGCTCCGGACGCGCAGGCTCAGCGGCCATAGCTCACGGGCCCAGCCGCTCTGCAGCATGTGGGATCTTCCCGGACCGGGGCACGAACCCATGTACCCTGCATTGTCAGGCGGACTCTCAACCAGTGCGCCACCAGGGAAGCCCAAAAGTGGATGGTTTTTTAAAGCTGGTCATCTAGGTGAGGCCCCAAAGAGAAGTGCAGAAAGAGAAAAGGGTTGAGGGCTGAGCCCTGGAGCACTCGGGGAGCAGAGGTCAGGGACTGGAGGAGAAGCAGGAAAAGAGACTGGGGAGCGGCCCGCATGGTGAGAGTCAGACAGGCGAGGGAGGTGCCCTGGAGGTCAGAGAAGAAAGCGCTTCAAGGGCAAGGGCTTCACCAGCTACGCCAAATGCTGAGGCTAGGTCAACTAAGACAACACGAACTGAAAATTGACATTGAATTTGGCCGTGTAGCCGTCACTGGTGACCTTGACAAGGACAAGGTCACTGATTTGTCAGGGACAAAGGCCCAACCGGAGCGATGCATGGGTATGGGAGCAGAGGAAGTAGAAACAATGCCGTCAAGGAATTTTGCTATAAAAGAAGCAGAGAAATGGGGCAGACATGGGAGGCGAGTGTGGGATCAAGGAAGGATTTTTTCAAGGCTAGGAGCTTTTAGACCACGTGTGTATGCGGGTCAGAATAATCCAGAAGAGGGAGGAAACTGATGATGCAGAAGGAAGAGAGAAGGGACAGTGGGGGTGGGAAGTCCTTAATGACATCGAGGGGTGTGGGGTTGAGCGCACAGGTGGAGGGCTGGCCTTGGGCAGGAGCAGGGAGGTTCCCTCTGAGGAAGGAGGAGGGTCAGGTGAGTGATAGGAGCCTTAAGGAGTTTTCTTCCCATGGCTTCTGTTTTTGCAGAGAAATAGGAAGCAGTGTCATCAGCTGAGAGTGAAGAGTGGGGAGCGGGTGCTGGGGTTTGAGGAGAGAAGAGAAGGTGTAAGTTCATCATCCTGGGGCTTTGGAGAGAGAATGGAGTGTGGTAGGCTTGCCAGGCAGCATCAGGACCCCCTTGAGGTGAGCGGCATGAATTTAAAGTGATATCAGTAAGGGTGGCTGAATGTTTTGTTTTCCAGCCACTCCAAGTGTGCAGGTGGGGAGAAGATGGAGCCTAGAATTTAATCAGGATTGGGGCCTTGCCAGGCAAGTCTGATAAAGCCAGAGAGGGGTAAGGAGCTGTAGGCAAGGCAGTGGTTGACATGATGGCCCAGACAATCAGGCCAGGTAAAGAGGAAAGCGAGGATGGGGTCGGGGAGGGGTGAGGAACCCTGAAAAAAGTGGTAGGACTGATAGATAGGAGCAATTACTGACGTACTAGAGAAAGTTGAAAACGTAGAAGGTGGTGGGCAGATGACAGCATATAGAAATGGAGGTTACCCAGGGGATACAGACAAGCCCTAGACATGAACCATGGAGTGGTCCTGAGGTAGGGTTTACAGACCAGTGGTGGCTTTACTATTCTCTGAAACATATCAACTCAACCTGCTGAATCGGAGGTCCAATGATTATGTGCTAACAGCTCTATGAGTACATGGCAGAGGCAGAATTTGAACCCAGGTCTTCTGCCTCTAGGTCCAGCACGTTTCCAGATACATCCCCACTGCTCCTATGAGTAACACCGTCAAGGTGTTCCATTCCTCACAATCATTTGAAGTGACAGATAGCAATCACTGCTTTTCAAAGATTTGCTTATATTTCCCAAAGGAGGCTCGGGGTGCTGCTACTAGAAGAACCAGGAATGAACGCTGAGCAAGCAAAAGAATGAGGTGTCCCGGTCCCCAGCCTGTACCTACTTCCTCCTCCACCTCACCCAACCCCTCCCTGTGGCAGACCCAGGGCTCTTAGCCTTGGGGTAGTTGCGTCCCCTTTAAGAAGCTGATGAGAACCCCGACTGCCCTCAGCCCACACACCAGCCAGCTCCGTTATGGTGACCTGCAGCCCCACCGTCATGATTAGTGATAATGAACCAGGTTATGACCTGGATTTATTTTGTATACCTAATCATTATGCTGAGGATTTGGAAAAGGTGTTTATTCCTTGTGGACTAATTATGGACAGGACTGAACAGCTTGCTCGAGATGTGATGGAGGAGATGGGAGGCCATCACATCGTGGCCCTTTGTGTGCTCAACGGGGGGCTATAAATTCTTTGCTGACCTGCTGGATTACATCAAAGCACTGAACAGAAATAGCGACAGATCCATTCCTATGATGGTAGATTTTATCAGACTGAAGAGCTACTGTAATGACCAGTCAACAGGTGACATAAAAGTAATTGGTGGAGAGACTTCCCTGGTAGCACAGTGGTTAAGAATCCGCCTGCCAATGCAGGGGACATGGGTTCCAGCCCTGGTCCGGGAAGATCCCACATGCCGCGGAGCAAGTAAGCCCGTGAGCCACAACTACTGAGCCTGCGCTCTAGAGCCCACGAGCCACAAATGCTAAGCCTGCTTGCCACAACTACTGAGGCCCAAGCGCCTAGAGCCCGTGCCCCACAACAAGAGAAGGCCCCGCAATGAGAAGCCCACGCACCATAACAAAGAGTAGCTCCCGCTCACCGCAACTAGAGAAAGCCCACGTGCAGCAGCGAAGACCCAACGCAGCCAAATAAATAAATAAATAATTTTTTAAAAAAGGTAATTGGTGGAGATGATCTCTCAACTTTGACTGGAAAGAATATCTTGATTATTGAAGGTATCATTGACACCGACAAAACAGTGCAAACCTTGCTTCCCTTGGTCGAACAGCATAATCCAAAGATGGTCAAGGTTGCAAGTTTGCTGGTGAAAAGGACGCCTCAAAGTGTTGGATATAGACCGGACTTTGTCACATTTGAAACTCCAGGCAAGTTTGTTGTAGGATATGCCCTTGACTATAATGAATACTTCAGGGATTTGAATCATGTTTGTGTCATCAGTGAAACTAGAAAAGCAAAATATAAAGCCTAAGATGAGAGTTCAAGTTGAGTTTAGAACCATCTGGAGTCCCACTGAAATCACCAGTAAAATTATCAAATATTCTAGTTCTGTGGCCAGCTGCTTAGTAGAGCTTATTGTATGTATCTTCTAAGAATTTTATCATCTGTTTTGTATTTTAGAAACGTCACTTGCTGCATGCCTGAACTCTATTTGCACGATGAGCCTATAGACTATCAGTTCCCTTTTGGTAGATTGCTCTTTGATTCGTGAATGAAAAATCCCTTAAACCACATCACTATTGAATGAAAATATTGAAATTGTATCTGTAAGAAACATTTAAAGCAAAGAATATATTAGTTTTTAAATTGGTATTTTAATTTTTATATATTCAGGAAAGAACAGAAGTGATTGAATATTGTTCATTATACCACTGTGTGCTTAGAAAAGTAAGAAGCAGTCAGTTTCATATCAGTGACAGCATTTAGAGTTATCATTGTGTTGGATAAACCATATGTCCTGGAATTATTTTAGTAGGTTTCGGTAGTATTAACTGTATTTTCCCACGGGTTCAGATTATTTCCGGTGAATCTTTGTCAACGGTTCCTTTTAAATACAGATCAATAAGTTCCAAAAACCTGCCACTTTTTTGAGTCTTCAATGTAAAATCCTTAAAATAAAGGCTGTCTCTTTTTTTTTTTTTTTTTTCTTGCAGTACGCGGGCCTCTCACTGTTGTGGCCTCTCCCGTTGCGGAGCACAGGCTCCGGACGCGCAGGCTCAGCGGCCACGGCTCACGGGCCTAGCCGCTCCGCGGCATGTGGGATCTTCCCGGACCGGGGCACGAACCCGCGTCCCCCGCATCGGCAGGCGGACTCAACCACTGCGCCACCAGGGAAGCCCAAGGCTGTCTCTTTAAAAAAAAAAAAAAAAAAAAGCAGCTGATGAGAAAAACAAAATTCATTTGCACACCCAGTCACAAGTATGTTCACAGGCTTGGCAGGGAGTAAGGGCTCAATAAAAACTTGTCGAATGAATGAATGGTTGGAATTCCAGGGGTCTCACTTGCCCTCTTGGGGTTAAGAACTGGTGTTAACACACCAGTTCCTGCACACTGAAAACAAGCTCTCTGACCTGGTCATCCCTGAAGTAAGGTCAAAGGATATATTCCCAGTGGTGCTTCCCAGACCTACACCTGAGACTAGGGAAACACTTGGACATCACAGCTTCTACGGTTTCCTAACTTGCTCAAGGCAGACCAGCCTGTCTGGGGCCATGGTATTCCGCAAAGCCCTGAGGGAGAGCTTGCTAAACCTCCTCTATCCCAGTCAAAGCACCCTGAAACTCCAGTATAATTACCTCAGATGGTTGCAACATCCAGGTTCATGGGACAACTTCCTCCCAAGCCACCAGCTCCAACTTGCCGCAACGGATTTATAATTGGACATCACAGGTGCCCAGTGTGATGAGGTAGCCATCTGCGGCACCCTGTGATCAGTTACCTCTTGGGTAACCGGATCTGGGAGGAACAGAACTCAGCAGACCTGGCAGAGGATGACCACACCCTCTCCCAAGGGATGTAACACCCAGGCCAGTGGCCAGAGGTGGCAGAACAGCGGGACAGAGTGGCCCCATCAGGCTGCCCCTCGCAGCCCTGCCTCCCTGGGTTCCCTGCAATAGGAATAGTCATCTCTTCCACATTCTCACTTTCTCCTGGGGTCTGGAAAGGAGGAAAGTAGGTCCCACCTGAGACCCCAGGAGTGTTGGAGGATTCCCGAGTGGAAATCCTCTGGTGGCCAGCACCACTCATGCCTGGGAAAAGGCATTTCTTCCCACGGGAACAGGAAGCCCACCCCTGCGTGCTATTGCACACACACCCACTCCGATGGCCCAATCAGAACAAGCGTCCCTTCCTCAGGGTGTGGGCAAGGATGGAGCACCAACATGCTTTCAGGGAAAAAGGGTTAAGAAAAGGGTGGGACATCCCTATGACATTGATGAATGAATCATGAGAGCTAATGGGCTTGCGTCATCACTACTCCTTATCCTCAAATAACATGTGAAGTGAGATTGAGCAGCCAGGAAGCCATCCCCGCTCTTCAGCCAGGCTACGGATCCTGCAGGAAGGAAGGTGTGTCTATGGCCGGTGCAGTTTACTCCCATAAAATGTGCTTTGTATTCTAAGTAGGCTTGCTGTTTTTTGAGGCCAAGGACAATGAGTCATTTGTGTCGGGTGCTAGTGGTTCTAGGATTTCATAGCGATCTGGGGGTGAAGCAAGGACCTGGTGTACCTTAAAGGCAAGACGCCCTGAAAATGCATGCCTGCCCTTCTCTGCCGGCCCACCCTTGCCTTTTAAAGGGCCCCCACTCAATCATGACACAGCACAGAGATGAGCAAATTATTTTTCTGGAATAAAACCTCTAATGCTTTCTGAGTATCTAAGGGCTGGCTTTTTAAAATCTTTTGTAAGACTCTGGAGGTGATACATGCAGATGGTAGCCAGCCCCTGTGAACGCTGGAAAAGAATTTTACCCTGCTTGCTATCTAGGCAGGACCATTTAGCAGGCCCAGTGCGGAGTTAAGCTCTCTGGCTGTGGATCCAATTGTCTGGGATCAAAGCTGAGCTCCACCACTTAACACCCTTAGGAAGCATCAGTTTCCTCATCTGTAAAATGGGGATAATCACAATGAAACCTGCCTCAAGAGGTGGGGAGCCCATGAGGAGGTGTCAGTACCTTTTCCTCATACCTGTAAATGTTCAGTAACAGTTAGTCATTCCAATGGGGGTTTGCTGGCATTCTATGTAAGACCTCTGCTTGCAGTACTGGGTAATTTCATTCTAACCAAGGTCGATAAAAGTCTGTTATGCTTTAAGAAGGTCCTGAGCTTTGAACTATGTGAACCCTCTTTGGGGTGTTGATACCAGCTTCTGGCCTCACAGGGTTCCTCGGGGCCAAATGGCCTTTGTCAAGCAGTTTGTATAAAAGGGACTTCATCCAAGCCTTGTTGGATTAACTGGGGCTTCCTTTAAATAAGGGCTTGTTTTCAGAAGCTTTCTTTTTCCAACAAGGGAAAAGAACACAATGGATTCCAAGTAATCTACAGTCCTCATCACAGCTTGTCACAAACACCTGGCACATCTTTTCAGCCCAGAGTGCAAACACACACACTCCCTCACTTGCTAACTTCAGGAATACAGCCCCAGCCTGATGTTTCAAAAGCATTTGCTGACAAACTTCCTCTCACTTATAGTTATTTCCTGGAAGAACAGCAAAAACTGTTTTTGAATTGACAATATGGCTTTAGTTGTTGCTGAAGTTAAGTGAAAGTACAATTGTTACCACCTATTTACCTTAAAAAAAAAAACCTGAAAACAATTACTTTTTCTTTTTTTTTTTTTTGCTGATCAACATTTTTCAAGCAAAGACAGGACTTAGGAATTGGGTTCATGTGTTGCTTATTTCAAAAAAAGAAAATTTCTTAATGTTTTTTGGGCAACATTTTAACTTGGTGCTTCAAAAAGCAATTGTGATGAAGAGTAGAGAGAGTTAAAGCACTTATGGAATAGATAGACACCGGCATCTGGGGTTGCACATAACAAAGAAATAAATATTTTTCAAAATATTCTAGGAGCCAAGACACAGGGGCATGCTTTAGGAATGTAATAGGGTGGGAGGTATATTGGAACTACCCATTTCCTTTAAAATCACTGAGGAAAACGAAGCAGCATTCGGCTTCACATACTGACTTTACACAGTTTATCTGTAATAGCTTGACTTAAATCCAAGAAGCAAAGATGGAACTCTCACTCTGTTTATTTTGAAAAATAATTGCATGGACACCCTCTCCTTGCGTTTCCCTGAGACACAACAATATTGAAATCAGAGCAATTAATAACTCTACAACGGCCTCTAAGTGTTCAAGGGAAAGAAAGAGTTAATTGATCCAGACGTCATTGTCTTATTTTAAGAAACTGTCACGGCCACCCCAAGCTTCAGCGACCACCACCCTGACCAGTCGGCAGCCACCAACATCGAGGCAAGACCCTCCACCAGCAGCAAGATTCCAACTCGCTGAAGGCTCAGAAAATTGTTAGCATTTTTTAGCAATAAAGTATTTTTTAATTAAGGTATATACATTGTGTTTTCTAGACATAATGCTATTGCACACTTGATAGACTACAGTATAGTTTAAACCTAACTTTTATATGCACTGGGAAACCAAAAATTTCATGTGACTCGCTTTACTGCATTATTCGCTTTATTGTGGTCTGGAACTGAACCCACAGTATCTCTGAGGGATGCCTGTAATATGCTTATAAAAGAGGCCTGAGAGAGCTCCCTTGCCCTTCGGCCCTATGAGGACCTGAGACCTGGAACGGGGTCCTCACCAAACCATGCTGGCACCCTGATCTTGGACTTCTACCCTCCAAAACTGTGAGAAATAAGTGTTTGTTGTTTATAAATCACCCAGTCGTTTGTTATGGCAGCCCAAAGGGACCGCGACAGACCGCATCTCCAAAAGCAGCAGCCCCAAAGCTACAGATTAGCTATGAAAAATACACAACCATTTTCAGTATCAGTTGATACCACCGAGGAAACACAGACCTCTTTAGCTCCACAGCCCCACAGTGGAGCACGGGGCTGCCCCCATGAGTCTTGGACAGTTCCAAAATCACGTGTCCTTTTTCAGTTGTTATGCGCAAATGATAACGAATTTCATTACCTTTCCTTTTCAGGTCCAACAGCAGGCTTCTTACTAGCAACATTCGAACTGAAGGTGACTAAAATCTGGCATTTGGAAAGTAAAATGGCTTGAAGACTGCTAAAAATCTCTGCTTCAGAGTTACACTAGGAGGCCTGGCTGCCCTGAACCCCTGGCGACCTGGCAAAACTCCTGTATGTGCCAAGAGCTGGAATTCCCGCTATTTGCAGGAAGGCGGCTTTCAGAGCAGTGAATTAGCAGCCTTGTGTGGAGTTAGTCATGCTGCTAGTCTTACTTTTTTAAAAAATAAATTACCTTTAGCTCTATCGTTATCAGCTTTGTTTTGGATTGGAGGTTTGACCTCCCAATGTGTAGAACTGCGTATCTGCATTAACGTTATTCTTGGTCTGTAACTTTCCAACGACTGAGACTTTAAGAAATGCATTATGGTTTAAGTATTCCTATTGCCGTAGCCAGATGTATACACAACCCACGCAAAATTAGTTGGTGTGGTGATAGTTCATTTGTGACATGCTGTTTGTAAACAGATGCTACTTAAGTTACTTGCAACATAATCTCAACGCATGTAAAAATATACTTTTACACTTATAGGACATGGTTTTATAATATAAACCCTTATATACAAACTCTGCAAGATGTGCACTGTGCTTATCTACAGATCATTACTACTGAGTTTTGTTTCCCGGTTGAAAGTGGGGAGGCCAGATGGACCTGTAGTCTTTGTCATGCTATAGTGTCACAGAGCAAACACCTGTGCTGGTACCTGTCATTTTCCAGATCAGATGCTGCCCAAGTGCTCTATGTATACACACAAAATGACGTTAGGCCCACCAGGTTTTCCCAGAACCAAGCGGGAAGTTCTGACTACAACCCTGCCAGACAAAGTGCCGCAGCATTTCCCAGCTGCTTCCTCTCGCCAGAGTCAAAGGTCTTGGCACCAAGATGAGCAGAAGACTAAGAAGGCATCCACCACCCCCACTCCCACCCGAGTCTTGTCCACAGAAAGCTCTTCCCAGGCTCACACCTAGGAACGGGGTGTCCGGGGGGCCTGCAGCGTGGGCCTGGGGGTCTTCCTGATCTGTTTTTCAAACTACACCCAGAGTCACGTCTCTCCTGAGACTTTTCAGGGATTTTCAGAGGAGCCGCAGGGCTAAAGCAGCTCAGCTAGGCTGCAGGGGCCCAGCTTCCCCCAGACAGTGAATTAGAGCCTGGTGAGTCCAAAAGCGAGTCCAGCTTTCACCCGGGAACAGGCTCTGGGAAGACGTCCCAGCCGCAAAGGGAGGGTTTGGACTCCCAAACCAGTCCCCTAACCTGGCACCAGGTCTCACCCCACCGCAACCACTCCATTCAAGGGCAGAGGAGTCACAGATTTCACCAGCAATCCTGGCCGTTGGAGGGCTCTAACACGTCTCCCTCTGCTCCCTGCCAGGACAGACCCCCCCACCGCCACCCCACCTTGGCAGGCATTCTGTGCCTGCGGGTCAGGCTCTGCTCTGGGAACTGCCAGTGGAGAGGTGGCACCAGGGCAGGGAGAGATGAGGGGCACAGCAGATCCACAGGGCTTCGAAGCCTTTGTCAAGGGGCTGGGACTGCTCCCAGGCTGTTGTCAGCCCTCAAGAGTACGGGAGCTCCCTGGGTGGGGCTTCTGCTGCGCCAGTGCCCAAGGGTAATGACATCAGGCAGACAGTGTGCTGAAGCCTCTGTTCCTGTCTTAAACCAAGGGACTCACTCCCTGTGCATTCTGGGTCTGCTTAGCATGAGTCCTCAAGGAGCAGCGAAGTCAGACGTTCAGGTCCCAGCCTCACCATGACCTCAGAGAGCCTTCAAGCCCTGCAGGCCTCAGTTTTCCCGTCTGTGAAATGAGAGAGTTACACAAGGTTGAATCAAAGGGTTTTAGCCCTGAGTGTGTTCTTTTGTTCCTTTGTGTACATCCCAGATCCTTGTGCTCCATACATGAACGGCTCTCGAGGACACCCATGTAACCACGTCCTGGGACGCATACTTGAGGAGTCGTGTGTTTGTGCTGGGGGAGGGACACCCCAGAGCAATGTCCTCCCCCATCCCCTCTCAATAGGAGGAAGCCAGTGGCTTCCTCCCTTTCCTGCCTCCTGCCTCCCGCGTGCTGGCAAGGCTGAGGACCACGCGGAGAAGAGGGGAGGGGAAACAGTCCCACAGTCCCCAGGTCTGTCCTTATCACAACCCTCCCCCACCTCAAGTGACCCCAGTCCAGGACCTTCCAGGCCACACCCATCCCGAGCCTTGCAGGGGCCAGACTAGGGGGCCCAGAGGCCCAGAAGCAGGATAAGTCCTCCCCAGCCCTCTCCCCGGCCCGCCTCCCACCCAAGCTAACTCATTTCCTCTTCCTCCCCAACACCAACACACACTGACAGCACAGGCTGAACAGCCGGACCCAGAGTGACTGACCGTGGGCCCCGCTTGTCCCGGCTGGCCTGGTCAGCCTCTGAATTATGGTCTGGCTGGGGCCCCCTTTGCTGCTCCCCATCTTCTTCCTGGCTTCTCATGTTGGTAAGTCTGCCCTGAACCTCCCCCCACCCAACCCCCAAAGCCCTGACTCCCCCCGAGAAAACCCTATCATCACTGCCATCACTTTCCTCTGCACGCTGATCCGCTAGAAAGTGGGATCGGGGCCTGGAAAACCCAGGCAGGCACTAGGGATTGGGGGAGGGGAGCAGCCACTGACCGTGTTGGGTGTGCACATCAGCGGGGAGCAGCAGGGCCTCTGGGCCCGTGAAGCTTTCAGTGGGTACTCATACGGTCAGTGTGTGGGACTCACGCAATCATGCATTTATCAAGCACCAACAATATTCCAGGAGCCGTGCTAAGTGACAGGCCATTAGCCGCTAGATCTGTACAACAGATTAAATGGTGCGGACCTCCTATGGCTGTTACTGGGTTTAAAGGAGGTAATTGTCACAGAGCACTTGGTAAGAGCTTCTGAATAAGCGGCAGCCGATTCCTTCAGTGTGGTGCCCAAAGAGGATTAGAACGCAAAGGCCGCCTAGAGTGGTTCGTGGTCTAGTGGGGGACACGGGACACCAGGTGAGCGCTGAACAGATAGACGCAGAGGAGCACCGAGGAGTCAGCTTACTCTGCTTCAGGGTAGGAGATGAAAAGGGATTTGGAAATACCGCACTAAGAGGGGTGGGCTTCATTCCAGGCAGCCCGAACAATAGATGCAAGTCTCAGAGGCGGGGGAGTGCAGAGGAGAGAGGGCTCCTGGAGGGGACGCAGCAGGAGGGGCAGTGTGAGCAGCAGAGGGCTCAAGAGCGAGCACTGTATCCTGAGGGCAATAGGGAGCCATGGAAGGTTGTAGACCAGACAGTCACAAGGTCTTAGAGGGATCACTTTGGAGGATGAGTTGAGGAAGGAGGAGTGTGGCTGTCAGGATGGTCCAGGGGAGTAAGGATGAGGGTTACCAAGGGCGGGCTTGGGAAGGGGGATGAAGCCAAGAGGCTTTGAGGAAATAGAATTTTGTGACTGATGGGGGCAGCCAGAGTAGTGCTCCGAGGTGTAGACTTTTAGAGTCAGACAACCAGGGTCTGCCAGTTACTCATCGTATGACCTTGTGCAAGTTATTTCTCTGAGCCTTAACTTGCCAGCTATAAAATTGGGGTGATAACACCCACCTCCCAGGAGAGTTGGGATGATAAAATGAGAGAACATAAGTAAAGTACCTGGCATATCACTGACCTCCAATAAACATTAATTACTATGACAGCAGGAGTATGAGGTGACTCCAAAGCTTGTATCTCAGGCGGGTTTTGCCGTCTGCTGAGGCAGGGGACCCAGAGAGGAGCAGGTTTGGGAAGAGCTGATGGAAAGCAGGCCCGAGCTGAGAGGCCATCCAGGGGTTATTGACTCAGAAGTGGTAGTGAAAGCCCAGGGAGGGGATGAGCTTACTAGAGGAAGAGTCGAGAATAATTATCATGACCTCTGTGGCTGGAAAGACAGCAACTTCTGGAGGGTGTGAGGACCCAAAGGAAAACAGGTGCTCGGCACAAGATAGACAGTCAGCTTCGTTTACTCGTGAAGTACATTTACTCATGTACTTCATTACTCACATTGATAAGTGAAGTAGCACTTAAACCAACTAACCACCTGGCAGTGAACAGGCAGGGACAGAGTAGGAGGGGCTCGGGAAGGTTTGGGCCCCGGGGCTGAGGAGGCTGGCAGGGCTCAGCCAGGCCTGGACTCCAGCTCTCCTTGGTCCCTCCTGGTTCCTGCCTCACACTGTGTGCCCCAGCCTTTCATTCCACACCTTTACTCAGGCTGTGCCCTCTGCCTAGAATGCCCTTCCTACCACTGACCTCTCCCTGTCCTCATTCTGAACCCTCACCGTACCCTGCTCAGCTTTAAGACCCTCAAGCTGTATCTCCCGGGAGGCACCTGTTCATCCTCTGCCTCCCCCATGCTGAGTTAGGCATCCCTTCTCTGTGCTCCCCACACAGTGCCCTGCATTTGACGGGTAGGTCCATGTCTGTCTCCTCATGGGGCCCACAGCCCTTTGGAAGGCAAAGACCAAGGCCCACCTGCTGTCTGTGTGTTTCAGCCCCAACTCTGCCCTAGGGTCTGCCCTCCCTGCTTCTGGCCTTTTGCTGGGCCCAGAGCTCTCTTCCTTTCTGCCCCATAACCACCTGGCTGCAGAACCCAGCCTCTCCCACCTTCAATCCCAGCACAACAAACAGGTCCAGATTTCTGGAGTGATGGGGAGGGGTCCCTCCAAGACACTTCTGATCTCTCAGCGGGGTTGGGGGGGAGGGGGCGGGGGAGGGCAGGGAGAGCGGCTCCCCTTTGCAGAGCAGCTGTAGAGACAGGTCAGGAAAGGGGACTGCCGGGAATAGAGGAAATGGAGAGGGGGCGCATAGATCATTCTTTCTTTCCGAAGGCTGAGCTGTAAAGGGAAGCCATCTGGCAGGAGAAGGGAGGGGATGGGGAAGCCAGAGAAGGGGCTTTGTTTTTGTTTTTGTTCTTTTAGGATGAAGAGACTTGAAGGAAAGGGGCCAGTGCACCGGGAAGGGGACTGGGACAGGAAGGGACGGGGGTGGACGTGCCTGATAAAGTTCAGTGCCTGGTGGGCGGGCGGGGAGGGGGGGGAGAGGAGGGGAGGAGAGGGGAGAGGCTGGGAGGAGAGGGGCAAGAGGGGGAGGGCGGGGCAGGGGTGAGGGCGGGGCCCTGCCAGATACGGAGCCCGGTATCCCGGTCCAGGCGCTGCGGTGGACCTGACGCTGCTGGCCGACCTGCGCCTGACCGAGCCCCAGCGCTTCTTCCTGACCTGCGTGTCCGGGGAGGCGGGGGCGGGCAGGGGCTCGGACGCCTGGGGGTCCCCGCTGCTGCTGGAAAAGGACGACCGCATTGTGCGCACGCCCCGGCCCTGGCAGCCCCTGCACCTGACCCGCAATGGCTCGCGCCAGGTAACGCTGCGCGGCTTCTCGCAGCCCTCGGACCTGGTGGGCGTCTTCTCCTGCGTGGGCGGCGCGGGGGCGCGGCGCACGCGCGTCCTCTACGTGCACAACAGCCCAGGAGGTGAGTCTGGCCGCCGGCGGGGAGGAGGGGCAGGAGGGGCTGCCCTTGACCCCTGACCCCGCCCTCCATCCGCCTCGCAGCCCACCTGCTCCCGGACAAGGTCACACACACGGTGAATAAGGGCGACACGGCAGTACTTTCCGCGTGGGTGCGCAAGGAGAAGCAGACAGATGTGATCTGGAAGAGCAACGGTGAGAGGGACATCTGAACTGGGTGGGCAGGTAAACCCATAGCTCTGGCACCCCAACACCTCCATGGCCCTCAGTATTCCCAGTTTTGGCCCCTGACACAGCACCTGTTACCCCAACTGGCCAACCTCCGGGGCGCCCCCTCTCTCCTGCACCAGGTCCATGGGAAGCACCTGCATCCAACTCATCTCTAGCTGTGAGATGTCCTCCTACTGTGCCCAGAGGACCAGCAGCCTCGTGGTCAGCTACCTCCTTCCCTGCCACCCCCAAATTAGCGCTATGTTAACCCCTCACGTTGGACTCTCCTCTGAGAGTTAGCAGGTGCTATCACATTAGCCAGTCTGGCAGGGAGCAGCAGTCCCCATGCTAAGAAGCAAACGGGTAACAAAGTCCCAGAACAGGCAAGGGAGGTTTGGCCTCTTCCAGAGATTTGTCAAGACACGTGCAGGGGCCTGGGCAGGCCTGGGGATCTCAGCCCAGGCCTGCCCCCATCCTGGCCCTATCAGGCCCTCTGGCCACCCCATAGAAGGAAGCAGTTTTCCTGTGTGGCCCCACAGATTCCTGCCTCAGCTCTCACACCCACAGCCCTTTGGCTGACTCATGTGTCCCTGGGCTCCTGAGGGAGGAGGACCCTTCTCTTGGGCCAAGGGGTTTGCCTCCAGAGCTCCAGGCCCCCTGAACTGATGAGAGATGTGGAGAGTCAGGTAGACCTGAGTTCCCTAGAATCTCTGTTCCGTCCTGAGCAAAGAGGCAAGAAGGGGTGGGGCAGGGACAAGGACCCTGATATTAGGGTCCACACGTCCTGGAGGGAGAGGCTCCTGGGAACTAGCTGCACGAAGAAGAGGGGAAGAACTTTCCAGGAGGAGGATTGATAAGAGCAAAGGCAGGAAGCTGTGAGATACCACAGTGTTTCTAGAAGAGATAGAAGCAATTCAGGAATTCAGGAATGTTAGGAGTCAGGCAGGATGTGGAGAGGTATGGGCTACACGGTGGCCAAACTGGTGAAAATGATTTGCTAAGCAGTTGGATGTTGTCTTGAGGGCAGTGGAGAACCATGGAAGAGCTTAAGCCGGGGAGCTACTGTGGAATCTATTGGAGAAAAATCTCACTGGCTGCTGAGTGAAGGACGGACAGGAAAGGGGGAGACTGGAGGCAGAGAGACTGCTTGGAAGGCTGTGGGAGGCTGGGAGCAGGGTGGTGGCAGTGCACGTGGAGAAGAGTGGGCAGCTTTAGGAGACGAGGGGGAGATTGAACCGGACTTGGTGATTTACTGAGTGGTTCGTGGACCACGGAGAAGCGGATGCTTCCCAGCTTTCTGCCTTGGGTCCAGACGCTCGCTGGTGCCTTCCCCCAGGTCTGCTCCCTCTGCCTGGCGCACGTTGATGTGACTCAGGCCGAGGTGGGCAGAGGGAGGGAACACCAGCTCTTGTGTGATGGTGAGGCCCCTGACCCGTTTATGCCTCCAGGATCCTACTTCTACACCCTGGACTGGCACGAGGCCCAGGAGGGGCGGTTTTTGCTGCAGCTCCCAAACGTGCAGCCGTCGTCAAGCGGCATCTACAGTGCCACCCACCTGGAAGCCAGCCCACTGGGCAGCGCCTTCTTTCGACTCATCGTGCGGGGTCAGGAGCAGAGGGCAGAGGTGGTGGGTGGTGTGGGAGGCTGGGAGCCCTGTGGTACTTCCCGTGGACCCCCTGCATCCTCCGGTCCCCCAGGGCTGCCCCAGTCCTCAGCAGCAGTGGTCCAGTGGGTGAGGGTCAGCTGCTGAAAGCACATTCCTGCAGGTTGTGAGGCAGGGCACTGGGGACAGGACTGTACCAAGGAATGCCCGGGCTGCCTGCATGGAGGTGTCTGCCACGACCAGGATGGCGAGTGTGTGTGCCCCCCTGGATTCACTGGGACCCGCTGTGAGCAAGGTAAGGAGGAGGGGGCCACTAGGACCTGGGCAGGAGAGGATGCCTGGCTGGGGGAAGACTCTCAAACCATGGGCATGGACCTTGGAGGGTGAACATGCCAAGTAGGTCTTGAACCCTGGGGCCCAGCAGAGGCTCCTACACCCACATGCCCTCTTTCTAGCCTGCAGAGAGGGCCGTTTTGGGCAGAGCTGCCAGGAACAGTGCCCAGGCACGTCAGGCTGCCGAGGCCTCACCTTCTGCCTCCCGGACCCCTATGGCTGTTCTTGTGGATCGGGCTGGAGAGGAAGCCAGTGCCAGGAAGGTACGGACTAACCCACCCTCCGTGCTCCCTGACCCAGGCAGTCGGCTACAAGCCCGGCCCCAGCCCTTCACTCTGGCCCCGACTTGCACACCAAGACCTCCACGGTCCCCGCTCACTTGGCCAGTGCCCTCTCTACCCAGCCAGTCATTACCCAGGCCCCAGCCGGCCCTCGTTGCCCCCTGACCTGTGCCCCTCTAACCACACCCCCTCTGTTCCCAGCCTGTGCCCCAGGTCATTTTGGGGCTGACTGCCACCTCCAGTGCCAGTGTCAGAACGGCGGCACTTGTGACCGCTTCAGCGGCTGCGTCTGCCCCTCCGGGTGGCATGGGGTGCACTGTGAGAAGTCAGGTACGAGCTCGGGGGGCTCTGAGGTCCCTCGGAACAGGTCAGCCTTCACCAGACGCATCTCCCTGGCTCAAAGCCCTGCCCTCAGGGAGCTCATGGTCTGGAAGTTCTCACCGCCAGCCCACATCATCCGTACAGGGATGGGCAGCCCCCCAGAGTGGGTGGGAGCCCAGAGAAGGCCCCGACCAGCCCGAGAGAGTCAGGGAGGGCTTCTGGGAAGAGGTGCGATCTGAGATGGAATATGAAGGACGAGAGAGAGCAGGGCAACGGCCAGGGGATTGAGGACTCAGGCTCAGTTACCAGGACAGTGGTGTGAGGGGAGGCTCCGGGAGTGATCAGAAGAGGTCAAATCTTGGGGCCTTCGAATGACAGGCTATAGGATTTGCACTTAATATGAGAGGCCAGCAGCGAATTGTTGAAGAGGCATGGGGCTCTCAGGTTTGTGTTTGAGAGAGGACAGTGGCTGCTGGGTGGGGAGGGGAAGCAGGAGAGCCTGGAAGACCTGTTGCAGGGCCCAGAAACGATGGAGGCCTGAACCAGCGTTCCGGCTGTGAGGCTGAGAAGGGGTCTGGTCTCCGTGTGGGAAGGTATGAGGAGGCAGAGGGTGCAGGAGGTAGACTCAGGGGCAGTCAGAGGTGGGCGTGAGGGCCCTGGAGGAGTTGCACGGGACTTTGCTGGCTTTCAGGCCCGGGTGACTGGGCTGCTGGCGGTACCTCCGCTAAGATGCAGGACTCCGGGGGAGGGGCGCTATGGCAGTCACGTATCTGCCCTTGCAGGGCCTCCAGGATGCGTGTCCCCTCTCTCCCTAGACCGGATCCCCCAGATCCTGGACATGGTTTCAGAACTGGAGTTCAACTTAGAAACGACACCCCGGATCAACTGTGCCGCCGCGGGGAACCCCTTCCCAGTCCGGGGCAGCGTGGAGCTCCGCAAGCCGGACGGCACGGTCCTCCTGGTCAGCCCCGTGACCCCAGCCCAGGGCCCCTGCCCCTCCAGACCCCTGACCCCTCGGGGCTTTCTGCAGGCTCTGCCCAACGGCCTGACCACAGCTCAAATGGGGTCAGGCTGATTGTTGAGGGACCAGCACCCAGGCTCTGTCCCCTCATCAGCCTGGACGAGCACACTTGTATCTGCCACATGGCACACATTCTCTGTGGTCTGTCCCTTCCCCGTCTCTCTCAGTCCACCAAGGCCATTGTGGAGCCAGATAGGACCACAGCCGAGTTCGAGGTGCCCCGCTTGGCTCTTGGGGACAGTGGGCTCTGGGAGTGCCGCGTGTCCACGTCTGGTGGCCAAGACAGCCGACGCTTCAGGGTCAACGTCAAAGGTCAGTGATGTCCTAGCTGATGCTGCTCAGACTGGGCATCGTAGCAGGAAGGGCAAGGGCATCTAAGGTCACAGCCCAGCATCAGGCAGAGAAGAGGGCTTGTCTTCAACCTGAGGCCTGGGCAGGGCATTGTCCAGGCTGGAGCACAGCTCAGTCCCATCTGGAAAGGGCATCCCATGCCCCAGAAATGGTTCACCCTGCAGCCTTGCCCAGGGTGATGCTTCCCCTCTCTACCTCCCCCAAACCCCGCCCCGCAGACACGGTGCCTTTCACTCCACCTCTGGGATGCTGCGTCCCCCCACCCGCCAACCCGAGTCACACCACAGGGCACTCATTGCTAGGACGGGGGGTGCCTGGGGCTGTGGAGCTCAGAGGGTGACCTGCTTCATTTCCAAAGGTGCTTCCTGGTGAGTAAGGAGGTAACTGCCATTGCCCAGGATCGCTCAGAGCAGAGCACCCACACCCCGGTATAGGTGTCCCTCACCTTCTCCAGCACCACAAGCCTCAGACGTTCACAGCCCCTGCCGCGCCTTGACTTCTCTTTCCCTGTGCTCCTGACCCCGCCCTCCCCTGACATAAGCCCAAATCTCTTGCTCATCTTCCTCTTTCTCACGGTCACACTCTGCTTCCCATTCTCTCTCCACTACTCTGTCACCCACCCCGGTGCCCCACCTCCAGCCTTTCTCTTCTCGCTCTCCCCAGGCTTTGGGCCCAGACAGCTTGGCTTTGAATCTTCACTACAAACTCTAGCTCCATCATCTAAGCAAGTTACTTATGTCCTCATAGCTTGTTTCTCTCTCTGTGAAATGAGGATATCAGCGCTCCCTTGATAGGGTTGCTGTAAAGATTAAATTAGATGATGGTTTTAAGCATTTAGCACAGTGCCTGACGCAGGGTATGTGCTCAATGTATGTTGACATTTATTCTTATTATTAGTTAAAATGTCAACTATTCCTAAGATTTCAAATGTTCCCTAGCAACTCCCAGATATGATCTGCAGCCTGGACCCCTCTCCTGGGCCCCAGACCCAATTGGCAGGACCTCTGTGTAGTGGAGGTCTGATTCTGAAGTCAGCATGGAAGTTACCTGGTGCCTGACTCGAGGGCCCACTTTCTATCCAGCCACCGCCACATCTAACCTCACCTGTGAGCCACAGGCCCAGGGGCTCCACAGGATCCAAACTGGACCTTTCTCTCCCCCCAGACCAGCACTTCCTCCTGACATACTTCTTCCTGCCTGACCCCACTGTTCCCTCCCACCCCCTCAGCCACACCCCTGCACCTTCCTTGACCCTCCCCCATCCATCCATCCATCCATCCATCCATTCTTAGAAAATCCGTCTGGAAAATGTTTGAAAGAGGCAAGGGAACCAGTGAAGGCCTTAATGCAATAATCCGGAGAGAAAAGCTAAGGCAGAAAGGGCAGTGGCCGTGGGGTAAGGAAACTAAGCAGGAGCACAAAAGCTCTTTGGAGTAGGATGGGCTGATTTTAGGTGGCCTGGTCAGATAGACCCTGTTCAAACCCTGGCTCCATGTCTTTAAGCAAGTTGTTCCATGTCTCTGAGCCTCAGTTTCTTCATTCATGACATAGGGGTGATGAGCCCTGCCTGAAGGCCCTTGTCAGGATTAGAGACCGTGCACATGAGGCATCCGGGTAGAGCAGGTGCTTCATCACCTGCTACCCTTTTTTTTTCCTAAATTAAGAGAGTGATGGATGATGGGGGGAGGGGCAGAGAGAAGGGTGACACTGCCTTGGGTTTCAGCCCCCTCCGTCTGCACCCACCTTGCATGGGCAGAGTGCCCTCCCCCAAACCCCTGTCCAGCCATGCCATTCCCTCACTTCACATCTTTTGGGACATCCTCATGTCCTTATTGCCGAGTCCCTGCACCCTGAGCTGTCCTCCCCGGGCCCTGGACACTCTGGTCATCTGTTGAACTTGGTCTCTCCCCAGCCCAGGGGGTCCCCCGATCTAAACCGAAAGCCAGAGTTGACTTTGATGCCCAGAAGACAGAGTCTGCTCCTATTTCCAACGACTGGGGGTGCTGTCTGGGCCATGCCTTACCCCAAGTCTCCTGGCAGTGCCCCCGGTGCCCCTGACTGCCCCTCGGCTCCTGGCCAAGCAGAGCCGTCAGCTCGTGGTCTCCCCGCTGGTCTCCTTCTCCGGGGACGGGCCCATCGCCTCTGTACGGCTGCACTACCGGCCCCAGGACAGCACCATGGCCTGGTCCACCATCGTGGGTGAGCGGGGAGAGAACAGGGGGTGGAGGTGGGGGTGTCTGGGGAAGGATGGGATGTCAGGCAGTGATGAGGGGAAAGGGGGGATGGAAGGAGGGAGAAGTCTGTGGAGAAGAGAGGGACTGAAGGGAGAGTGGTGGCTTCTGGAAGGGGTTGGGACTGAATAGTGTGTGCTGCACACCCTGCCCCCAGTGGACCCCAGTGAGAACGTGACGTTAATGAACCTGAGGCCGAAGACAGGATACAGTGTCCGCGTGCAGCTGAGCCGGCCAGGGGAGGGGGGGGGGGGGGCCTGGGGGCCTCCCACCCTCATGACCACAGACTGTCCTGGTGAGAGGCCAAGAGTTATCCCTTTCCGCCCCCCAGGGGTTACTGTCCTATACACTCAGGGTTGTCATAGCTTGTCCATCCTGGGGGTCCCTGCCTTTCCCACTGGAGGTTGTCCCCTGGGGATCACTATCCCGTCTGGCCCCAGGGACCCACTGGACAGTTCTGACCCCCGACCTCTGGCCCCAGAGCCCTTGTTGCAGCCGTGGCTGGAGGGCTGGCATGTGGAGGGCCCCGACCGGTTGCGAGTGAGCTGGTCCTTACCCTCGGTGCCGGGGCCACTGGTGGGCGATGGTTTCCTGCTGCGCCTGTGGGACGGGGCCCGGGGACAGGAGCGGCGGGAGAACGTCTCGTCCCCCCAGGCCCGCACCACCCTCCTGACCGGACTCACACCTGGCACCCACTACCAGCTGGACGTGCGGCTCTACCACTGTACCCTCCTGGGCCCAGCCTCACCCGCTGCTCGTGTGCTTCTGCCCCCCAGCGGTACGCTGGGGAGGGAGTGATGGGCTCAAGACGAGGGAGGACATGGGATGCAGGGAACACAGGAGACCCAGAAGGACGTGGGAGGTTATAGGAGCCTGGATGGACATGCAGAGAGCATTGCACGTGAAAACATGGGCATAGGGAGGACCCGGGATGTGAGGCAGACACAAGCATGGGGAGGACATGACACAGGGAAGGATACAGGATACCAGGAGGACATGGGACTTGGTGGGACCACAGGGTGTGGAGGGACATGGGGAGGACCTACGACACTGGGAGGGTCTGGGCCACCAGGAAGAGAATGTATGTAAGGAGAACATACATGTTCTCCTTACATGTAAGGAGAACCAGGGGCAGCAGAAGCTCAGGGGTAAAGGAAGCCGCAGGGAGAGGGATTCAGCCCAGGAAGGAAGGAGGAGGTTGGCAGGGTGCCTCCCGTTCCGGGTTCGCGGAGCCGGGGACACAGCTAGCGTGGATCTGTCTGACCCCACAGCCACACAGCCCGGTCCCATCTGAGCCCTGCCTTCTCACCCCGTGTCCACAGGGCCCCCAGCCCCCCGACACCTCCACGCCCAGGCCCTTTCAGACTCCGAGATCCAGCTGGTGTGGCAGCGCCCAGAGGCTCCAGCTGGGCCTATATCCAAGTACATTGTGGAGGTGCAGGTGGCTGAGGGCTCAGGAGACCCGCTGTGGATGGACGTGGACAGGCCCGAGGAGACGAGCACCGTCGTCCGCGGCCTCAACGCCAGCACGCGCTACCTCTTCCGTGTGCGGGCCAGCGTCCAGGGCCCCGGTGACTGGAGCGACATGGTAGAAGAGTCTACCCTAAGCAACGGTAAGAGGGCGGGGCCCAAGAGGACTCCTGGGCCACAGGGTCAGTCTCAATGCTCTCTCCTTCCAAGCGATCCCCTGCCTTGGAGCTAGGGCATCCTAGGCCCCCTCCCAACAAATGACACAAGCCCTGGCACTGGGGACCCTGACCCTTCCCTTCCTATGTCCTAGTGCTGGAAAAATCATGTCATTCCAGACCCATTGGTCCTAGGCCTGATACACCTGCTCCCTCCCTGGAACTGGGATCTCTGACCTCTCCCTCTGTGTGACCCCATGGTGGCCTCTGGGTTCCCTGACCCAGGCGTCCCTATGATCTGCCCCTCTTATTGGATCCAGGGCTGCAGAGCGAGGGCCCGGTCCAAGAGGTCCAGGCAGCTGAAGAGGGTCTGGATCAACAGCTGGTCCTCGCTGTGGTGGGCTCTGTGTCTGCCACCTGCCTCACCATCCTGGCTGCTCTCTTAACCCTGGCGTGCATCCGCAGAAGCTGCCTGCATCGCAGACGCACCTTCACCTACCAGTCGGGATCGGTCAGTCACCTGTACCCTTCTCAGGGCACATGTGTGCAGACCCTGTGTATATATGTTCCTACCTATACACACATTAGTGTTTGTACACTGCAAGTGTGTGTGTGTGTGTGTGTGCACGCACACATGGATGTTTGTGTCATAGGTATAAGACTACACTCAACAACATGCAAGGGTACGATACTTATCAATAATTTTCTCTATTTCTCTAGAAGTGAACTCAACTCACAGCCCATTTATATTCGTGGTGACATGTTTAATATCCCCAGTTCAGAATCACTCGGTTATGTCCCTGTTGCACCACGGTCAATTAAGGATTCTCCCCCTTCTCACGAGGGGTGATGGAAGCCTGGGAAGCCTGGTGATAATGTAGGGAACGCCTGGGCTCTGTGCCGGCCTCTGTCTGGGCAGGCCGTCCCACATTTGGGAACCACCCTGCACCTGCACGCATCTGTGACTCATGGCCTCAGCCCTTCCGTAGCCTCCTTCCTGCCAGCAGGGCACTCGTCCCGACCTCCATCCTTGCACATCCCAGGGCCTCCTTGGGGAGACGTAAGAACTCCAGGGGGCTTCCCTGTGCCCTGCAGAAGGCAGCGTATTCTGTGGCCCTCAGACCCATTGCTGCAGGCCCTCCTACAGCTGTTGAGCTGGGCCTGCAGCCTCACCTGTCATTCCTGGAGACAGGAAGCACAGGCCTCCCCTCTTGGCTTCCCTGTAAACCTGGCTGAGTTTTCTGTCCTGTCTATGCCCCTCCAGCCAGCAGGCCCACACCGAGGGGCTGGGGGTGGGGGTGGGGTGCGGGCTTCTCTTCAGGGACCAGGCATCACCTCATCTTGTCACCTCCTCCCACCTCTCTCTCCTCTGGGATCTTCCCCACTGTTGTCACTTATGATCTGAACTCTGACCTTGGTCCCCTGTGCCTGAGCTCTTGATATTTAAAAGCTTTGGCATTTCAGAAAAACAAAAACAAAAAACTTCTCTCTCAAGGGCTGATCCTTGTGACACAAAGCCTAGTGTCCGAGGCTATTGTCTCTGCCATGCCTTTAGAAAACTCCCTTCAGAGACTCAATCGGCCTCTTTGTTCCAGGCTGCATTGGCCTCCTTCTGAGGTCAGTGTGTGCAGAAAGCGGCCCTGGCTGTGGCAGGAGAGGGTCACGGGTACGAATGTGGAGGGAAGGAGTAGGAAAGCAGCCTTAAATGGGTACAGCGCCCTGACATATATCAAGATGTACCCCTGCTACATGCACCTGCGTGCGCGTATGCGTGCGTGTATACATGAGCGCGTGTGCCGGGCGTGAGTGCACGTGTGCGTCCCTGTGAGTACCCCCATCTGTATGTGCCTGTGTCCCTGATACGTGTGTCCCTCTGCTTGTGCTCCTGCTTGAGCATATGTCCACGTGTAGTTCTCATGGATGCCCTGCATACGGGCCACCACAAGAACATGCGTGTGCATGCTGGTGTGTGCCTTCAGCTGTCCATGTTTTGTGTGAATCCACGTGACCTGTGTCCTCAGCCCTCGCCCCTCACGCTGGGCTGCAGCTCACGTAGGGACCGCACCCACCACCAGGTCTGTCTTAACCCTTCTTTTGGCTCTCATATTGGCAGCGCCCATGGTCCTGTTTAGCGGTTTCCTCTTCCTACCAGCCCTGCGCAGGTGGCCCAGCTCCTACTTGGTTGTGGGGAGTGGATGTTCCTCTTTTTTATGCTCTTTCTATCCTCAGGTCCCAGGGTGATTTGAGAGCTATGGGCGGCCACCAAGTGGGTGGACAGGGGTAATCTCTGCTTCCACTGCTGTGGAGAAGAAAACCCATCCACTGGCTTCCAGCAGCTCAGGGCTTAGCATGGAGTAGGTGCACAGTAAATGTACCCTAGCGCACTGCCCAGGGCTGGAATCCCCTCCAGAGCTTCCTTGGTGACAAAAAAAAAAAAAACAAAAAAAAACTGGTTGTGGGATCAGCACAATAAGGGGAAGCTCATAACTCCCCATCACAGTTCATTCCAATTCCTTTCAGTTTTAAATGTTAGGAGTATCATCCTGCCATCGACTCACGGCGTGGCTTCTAGCAACTTTACCCAGTCCTTGTTCCTCCAGAGCCCCACACACCTGATCCCCAGGTGGCGGCCTCTGCATTTCTCTCCTTGGACATCTGTCCACTCAACAGCCCACCTGTGTCTCCATCTCATATGATTCTGTCTCGGTATGTGTCCTGTGTCTGACTGTGCTTGGCTGGCCACCAGGGTGCCCTCTGTCTGAGTCTCTGTCCGTTTGTCTAACCACTCTTTGTCTGCCTATCTGTGCATCTTGCTGCCCCTGTCTCTTGTGTGGACTTTCTGCCCACTTGTCCCATCCTATGAAGGGTGAGGAGACCATCCTGCAGTTCAGCTCGGGCACCTTGACACTGACCCGGAGGCCAAAACCACAGCCCGAGCCCCTGAATTACCCAGTGCTGGAATGGGAGGACATCACCTTTGAGGATCTCATTGGGGAAGGGAACTTCGGCCAGGTCATCCGGGCCATGATCAAGAAGGACGGACTCAAGATGAACGCAGCCATCAAGATGCTGAAAGGTCCGCTGCGAGTGACTCCCGCCCAAGCCCTGACCCTCTCCTTTGTCCCACAATCCCAGGCCCCACCTGGCTTCCACCAGCAACTGACACCAGCCCTCACCAGCCCATACCCTTTATCCAGGGTTATTTTCGGCAAAAGTGATATTGGATTCTTTACACAGAGTATGCCTCTGAAAATGACCATCGTGACTTCGCGGGAGAACTGGAAGTTCTGTGCAAATTGGGGCATCACCCCAACATCATCAACCTCTTGGGGGCCTGTGAGAACCGAGGTGAGCCCCCAACTCATCACCTACCCCTTCTTCCAAACCCCCATTATCAGCCGTCACCTTCGCATCTGTAGCTTGTGGGAAGCTTCGGGACACCAAAACATCACTATTGGTTCTCCTTTGTGCACCAGGTTCCCTGTCTAGTACCATGGGGTGCCTGCTACCACCCCAGGTTGCCTGAGTATAAACCACCACCCTGTATTCCTCACCTCCCAGGTTACTTGTATATCGCCATTGAATATGCCCCCTATGGGAACCTGCTCGATTTCCTGAGGAAGAGCCGGGTCCTGGAAACTGACCCAGCTTTTGCCCGAGAACATGGAACGGCCTCCACCCTCAGCTCCCGGCAGCTGCTGCGTTTTGCCAGTGATGCTGCCAATGGCATGCAGTACCTGAGTGAGAAGCAGGTGTGTGTGAGTGTGTGTTGGGGGAGGGGAGGGGAGACCATGGAGCGGACTTCAGGTGATTAAATCAGCAGGCTCTAATTGATGTGGGATTGAGGAATAAAGAGGGACGTGGCCCCATCCTGTCCTGGATGAGTGGGTGGGAACACAGGGCGAGAAGCAGGTCTGAAAAAGGTGTTGCGTTTGAAGCATCCGGGGGACATCATGGTGGAGGTGTTGGCTTAGCGGTTGTAGAAGCCAGCCTAAAACTCAGGAGGGAGGCCTGGGCCAGGGACGGCAGTCTGGGAGCTGTTACTTCACAGTTGGTGACACTGGTGGCCAGGGAGTGGGCAAGACTCACCAGGAGAGGCTGGAGGGTAGAACAGACAGGGGAGGCCCGAGCCCAAGTTCGAGGACACCCCGCTTCAATGAAAGGAGAGAGGGGACAGTTGAGACTGAGGGGAGGCATTTTGAAGTTACTAAAGTTTTGAGTATCTTTGAAAGCAGAGGGGAAGGGGCCAAGATAGAGGGAGGGGTGATGGAGAGAGGTCTCTGAGGAAGGTGGAGGGCCCAGTGGGGAGGATCTGGAACTCAAGGGAGAGGTCACTTTGGGCAAGAGAAGGGCCTTTCCACGCTCATCAGTGGGGTGGGGGTCGGGGAGAGGTCAGGAAAGACGGGGTCAGGGAGCATGCAAAGAGGGGAAGGTGCGGTGTGGTCACTGGGGAAAAGCCCACCTTCGTCCCAGGAGAGGGATACAGCCTGAACTTGGCCGTGGCCCAGGTCACTAGAAGGAAGGGATGACAGCCAGCACTGTGATTCTTCTCAGGCAGGAGTTTCTGATCCAGGATGAGGCCTGGGTTGGGGGGCAGAAGAGTAAGGGGCTACTAAAGGCATGGAGGGGCCCACGAAGGCAGCCACGGGGCCAGACCCCTCGCTGGCCCCAGAGTCTGGGGCTCACTCATCCCCCATCTTTCCTGACTTCTGACCGTGCCTGCAGTTCATCCACAGGGACCTGGCTGCCCGAAACGTGCTAGTCGGAGAGAACCTGGCCTCCAAGATTGCGGACTTCGGCCTTTCTCGGGGGGAGGAGGTTTACGTGAAGAAGACGATGGTAAGTCTCACTGGGTCCCCCTCTCAGGCAGGGCCTGGCCCTGCCTCCCAGAACCTGCTAAACAGCCCCTTTCTCGTCACCTGACCCCTCAAACCCACTCTCTCCCAGGGGCGTCTCCCCGTGCGCTGGATGGCCATTGAGTCTCTGAACTACAGTGTCTATACTACCAAGAGCGATGTGTGAGTGTGGGGGGGAGGGGTGGGAGGGTTTGGTCCCCTGAGGATGCTTGTAGGTGTAACCTGGACGCATCTCAGAGATGTCTCAGGTAGTCCAAGGCATGACTTGGCCATCCCTACGGCGTGTTCCAGGTGTGACACAGGTGTGACAGATGTGTCTCAGGTATACCTTGGCCATGCCCGGCATCTTAGTGGGAAGGCGTGGGGCTAGCTGGAAGGAAGTTTCAACTTGGAAGGTGTGTCAGGAGTAGGATTGGAGTAGGGGTGGTTGAGAGCTATATTTGACTAAGAGACTGGAGGATGCCTTGGAGAGGCTTGGGGACGCTGGTGGATAACGCCTGGGTGAATGGAGAGACCACTCAAAGAATGTTCTCACCTTCCTCTCTGAAGGGGAGGTCACACCCACCCGAGGACCTAACTAGAGCATGACCCCCAAGACGCCCTCACTGCGCTCGCTCCTCCAAACAGCCATCCTGGCACACCCCTGCCCTTCTCTCCAGGGAGCCTGGCCTACCCAGCGCTCCAGCCCTGGCTCTGCCCCTTGCCCCAAGCCCTTTGGCCTGGCCTGCCCGGCTCACTGTCCACCACACCACCACCCCTCTGATCACTACTCGCCTACTTCCCGCTTCTGCCCCAAGACCCCTGAGATTCCCTCCCCCCACTAAAACTTCCACCCTGGCCTCAGCCACCTCTAACCTGCACAGCTGTTGTTACAATATAAGAGGCAGTTAAGAGCAAGGGCTTTGGAGCGAGACTGCCAGGGTTTGAATCCCAGCTCTGCCACTTACCAGCTGTGTGGCCTTGGGCGAGCTAGCTAAGCTCTCAGTGCCTCTGTGCCTCCATCTGTAAAATGGGGATAATAATTGTACCTATACCATAAGGTTGGTGTGAGGGTTAGATGAATTAGCATACATACTAAATGATCAGTGCCTTGCCTACGGTAAGTGCACAGTAAAAACGTTAGCTATGATTACATTAAGCCTGGGAGGCTGTGAAGGAGTTTCAGTTGCAGAGACAACAGCTGGCCAGGGCCAGACCCTTGCAAAGTAGATGCACACAGGGGCTGGGAGGGGCTGCACACCTGGGGTAGGTTGACACTAAGCTGCTGGGCCCCTGGGGCCTAGAAGGTAACTAAGTACATCCTCCTCGTTTCAGTTGGTCCTTTGGGGTCCTCCTCTGGGAGATCGTGAGCCTTGGTGAGTTCCTGACCCCTGTTCCCGAGATGGTCCCCACCTTCTCCCAACCCCCCCCCCAACCCTCCCTCCTGGGCCCTGGGCTGAGAGAGCGTTGCCCCTCCCGCAGGGGGCACCCCGTACTGCGGCATGACATGTGCCGAGCTCTATGAGAAGCTGCCGCAGGGCTACCGCATGGAGCAGCCTCGCAACTGTGATGATGAAGTGTGAGTCCCCTCAGCCTTGAGCCCCGGGAACCCCGTCACCCCAGCAGGCCCTGACCCTCACCTCAGCGATCCCCCACCTGCAGGTACGAGCTGATGCGGCAGTGCTGGCGGGACCGTCCGTACGAGCGACCCCCCTTTGCCCAGATCGCGCTGCAGCTGGGCCGAATGCTGGAAGCCAGGAAGGTGAGGAGACTGGGGGGGATGGGGGCTGGTCTCGCCGAGCTCGCGGGGATGCCCTCTCAGAGGAGCTAGAGAGCAGCAGCCTCTGTGTCCCTGTCCCCGCCACTAGCTGCACCACAGCTAGGCCGGGCCCTGGGATGCAGCCCCCCTTTCCAGTTCTCACTGGGTTGGACACTAGGCCCTTCTAAACTCTTCCAAGGCCACTGATTAGCCTCAGCAGCAAGTCGTTGTCCCAGGTCCCAGGTCCCAGACTCCCTGCCTGTCCTCTGCTGGGGCCATCAGCCCACTCTCATCTGGGACACCTCACCTGGCACAGAGCCAGAGTGGAATCATGAATGGTCAGCTCACCAAATGGACGGAGGATGAGTGAATGACCCAGTAACTGAATGAATGAATGAATAGAATTAGTGGATGGATGATACAATCATCATTCAAATAAACATGTAATTAAATAACTGTATCTAGTAACCATATCAATAAATGAATTATCACATAAATATAAGTGAAGAAATGCATCAAAATGAGTAATGTGAAGAGTTCGTCATATGAACTAATTAATGACTAAGTAGTTAAAGGAATTATAAAACTATCTTAAGAATGAAGGAATAATCAAATAACCAGAAAAATGGGTAAATCGTCAAAAATAGCCTTATAAACAGATGAAGAAGTAAACGAATGGATGAATGCATTAGCAATCAATTCATCGGATAAGGGCATGAAAAAACTCCTATCGAACAATTGTGTCAAGGGTCTCTCACGTGAGCCCCCAGCTGTGGTCTGATGACCTTGCTGCTCTGGGCTGGTGAGGACCACCCTTGGCCATGGGGTCATCTTGAGTCTCCGAAACAAATCCGTGTCACTTCAAATACCCCAACCACATGGAAGTCAAGGACCTCCAGGGCAGGCAGGCCCCCATCCCTGGCCCCCACTAAAGCTTGCTCTGCCCCCCAGGCCTACGTGAACATGTCGCTGTTTGAGAACTTCACGTACGCGGGCATCGACGCTACAGCTGAGGAGGCCTGAGCTGCCATCCGGCCAGAACGTGGCTCTGCTGGCCAGAGCAACCTCAGCTCTTCAACCTGTGACTTCTGATCCTTGTCGCCTGAGCTGCCTCAAGGAATTGTTTTTTAACTTAAGGAAGAGAAAAGGGGATCCGGGGATGGGGTGGGCTTAGCGGGGGGGCGGTCCTCATCCTTTGCAGTTGCTCCCAGTGCCTCCTGAATTACTGACGGCTACCCTCACGTCCTTCGTTCTAGTTCAGCTGCTCCACGTTTGTGCTCTTCTGTTCCCTGCCCTCAAACCCCTGCTTCAGCCCCTCCACTCAAGCCAGCACTCACACCACTAACATGCCCTGTTCAGCTGCGCCCCACTCCCAGCCTTGTAATCAGGAAAAATAAATGCTGTGAGAAGCTCCATCCGATGTCTACCATTTACTGCTGGTCAATCCCAGGGAAAAGTTAAGCCAAAGAGGGAGAAACTGGACTTTCCAGGAAAAGAAATGCTATCCCTGGTTACACTGTCATTATTCCAAGCCCTCTACGGGGGTTGCCTCTGCATGATGGGATATATTCTTGAAGACCCATTTCATACATACACTGCCCCCACATCTCCGTCACAATGAGAAGTCCAGTTCTCCCCTGGTCTCTTCCCGGCTTTCCAGCCTCTATCACCAATGCGTCTCCCTAGGTAGCTGCCAGCCTAGGATTCTCTGCTCTGTCCAAACAGTCCCCTCCCAGGATCGGCTCTAGGCCAGCCTCAGCTCAAACTGTCACCTCAGCACCGGACAGATTCTGGCCTGTCTTGAGCTCCCATTTTCCTTATGTCTCTAGGCAGCCTTCCCTGGCTTGGTACTGCCCGGCTTGTGGGCCCCAAAGGAAGAAAGCAGAGGTCACTTCCAACTTCAGCCAGCCACGGTAGGATTCCTTTGCCTTCCTCAGAGTCTCTAAGTGTGTGGGGAGGTGATCCCTGTACTGAAAGCTAGTCCCAAATCATTACCCCATGCTGTGTGGCCTTCAGGTTTGCCCATCCTTTTGATTTGTCACTGCTGGCCTCAGCTTTCTCTCCCACTGGTCCTTAAGAAACAAGACTTGTCTTGCTTCTCACATTTTTTCAGCGAATCAGATAAAATTGAAGAAGACATAAAGATAGGATGGTATTGTGGTTAAGAGCACGGATACTGGAATCACACAGACCCATGTCCAAGTCCCTGCTATGTCACTTACTATCTGTGTGACCTTGGTCAACTCACTTAACGTCTCTGAGCTTCAGTTTTCTCTTCTGAAAAATGAAGTTAGTAACAGCTACCTCACTGCTGTTAGCACTAAATAAGATTACACAGGGACGTTTTTCACAACTATGACCTTGGACATAGTGTTCAGCAAGTGTCAGCTGATATCATTATACACAAATGCAGTAAGTTGGGGAAGGGGGTGATTATCAGAACCTATATTCCAAAAAGACTTGAGTGGTTAGAGAGTGGAGCTGAATTTAAGAAGAAGAAATTAACTGGAGTAAGGGGGAGGCTATGCATGCCAGGGGAGATGGGATTCTCTAGAATGAAATTCCATTTTAGCTCTACTGCAGGGATATTTCCAGGTCTTGGATGTGGGGATTAAAAAGTTATCTCTGGTAGGGACCAATATATAAACAAAGATGCCCCTGTGGGGTGACAGGTATGTAAACCAACAATAAAATATAGTGGTGTATGCTATAAGAGAGGGAGACGGGACCTGTGGGATACGTAGAAAGGAGATGCAGTCGGGAAGGCTTTTCTAGAGAAGGTAACATTTTAATATGGGCCATGAAGAAGAAGCAGGAGCTTAACAGAAGAAAACACCTGGCAGAGGAAACAGCACCTGTGACATGTGCTATGTTCAGGAGCTGCAAAGAATTCCCTGTGTCTGGAACAAAGGGAGAACATAGCTCCATGAGGGTAATGACCGCAGAGAGGTGACAGGGGCCAGCCCATACTGAACCTTAGAGGCAATATTAAGGATATGGGTCTTTATCCTAAGGGCAAAGGGCAGCCATAGAAGAGCTGGATGCAGGGGTGTGTCATGAGCAGATTTGCATTTTTGAAAAGATCACTGGTTACTTTGTGGAAGATGGATTATAGAGGAACAAAGTGACATGCCTATAAATTAGATACCTTAAACAAAATGGACAAATTCCTAGAAAGACAGGAACTACCAAAATTGACTCAAGAAAAAATAGGCAATCTAAATATATTTATGACAAGTAAAAAGATTAAATTAGTAATCAAAAAACGACCTACAAAGAAAAGCCCATGGCCAGATGGCTTTGCTGGTGAATTCCACCAAACATTTAAAGAATAAATACAAAATTTTCACAAACTCTTCAAAACTAGAAGAGGAACGAATAGCTCCCAATTCATTCTGTAAGACCAGTATTACCCTGATACACAGAGCAGACAAAAGATCACAAGAAAACAAAACAACAGATCAATATCTCTTATGAATATGGACACAAAAATTCTCAAGAAAATACTACAGAATCCAGCAACATATAAAAAGCAAACAGAATCCAGCAACATATAAAAAGGATTGCATAACATAACCAAGTGGGATTTATCCCAGGAGTGCCAAGGTTGGTTAAACATCCAAAAACCGATTAATACGTCAACGTATCAATAGAATGAAAAACAAAAATTACATGATCATCTCAATAGGCACAGAAAAAGCATTGGACAAAATCCAACACACTTTCATGTTTAAAAAAAACAACAACTAAAACTAAGAATAGAAGGAGACTTCATCAACCTGATACAGGGCATTTACAAAAATCCACATCATACTTAATAGGGAAAGACTGAATGCTTTTTCCCTAAGAACAGGAAGGAATAAGACAAAGATATCTGTCTCCCCACTTCTATTCAACACTGTACTGGAGGTTCTAGCCAGGGCAGATGGGCAAGAAAAATAAACAAACAGCACCCAGACTGGAAAGGAAGAAGTAAAACCGTCTCTATTTGCAGATAACATGATTGTGTATCCAGGAAATCCTAAGGAATCCACTAAAAAACTATTAGAACTGATAAATGAGTTCAGCAAGTTTGCAGGACACAAGATTTATATACAAAAAGCAGTTTTCTTTTATATACTTGCAATGAACAATCTGAAAATGAAAATAAGAAAATTCCATTTACAATAGCACTAAAAATAATAAAATACTTAGGAATATGTTTGGCATGCAAAACTTATACTCTGAAAACTACAAAACATCATTGAAAGAAATTAAAGCACATCTAAATAAATGGAAAAACATCTCATGTTCATGAATTGGAAGACTTAGTATTGTTAAGATAATAATACTTCCCAAACTGATCTACAGATTCAATGCAATCCTGTCAGAATACTAACTGGCTTCTTAGTAGAAATTGACAAGCTGATTCTAAAATCCATATGGAATTGCATGAGACCCAAATCAGCCAAAACAATCATGAAAAAGAAGAACAAATTTGGAGGACTGACACTTCCTAATGCGAAACTTATTATAAAGCAATAAAAATCAAGATAGTGTGGTGCTGGCATAAGGATAGACAGATAGATCAATAGAATGGAACTGAGAGTCTAGAAAGAAACCCATGCGTCTATGATCAACTAATTTTAAACAAAGGTGCCAAGACCATTCAATGGGGAAAGAATGGTCCTCAACAAATGGTGCTGGGACAACTGAATAGCCACATGCAGAAGGATGAATTGGACCTTTTACAAACACCATAAACAAACTCAAACTGGATCGAAGACCTAAATGCAAGAGCTAAAACTATAAAACCCTTAAAAGAAAACACAGGGGTAAATCTTCATTACCTTGAATTTAGCAATGAATTCTTAGATATGACACCAAAAGCACAAGTAACAAAATTAAAAATAAATGAATTAGACTTCATCAAAGTTGAAAACTTTGGCATATCAAAGGACATTATCAAGAAGGTCAAAAGACAACCCATAGAATGGGAAAAAAAATATTTGCAAATCACATATCTGAGAAGGGACTTATATCTAGGATATATAAAGAAGACTTACAACTCAATAAAGATAAATATCCCAATTTTTTAAAATAAGCAAAGGCCCTGAATAGACATTTCTCCAAAGAAGATATACAAACGGCCAATAAGCACAAGAAAAGATGTTCAACATTATTAGTCATCAGGAAAATTCAAATCAAAACTGTAAGGAGAATTGGGGTGGGGGAGGGAAGGATTGGAAGTTTGGGATTAGCAGACACAAGCTATTATATATAGGATGGATAAACAATAAGGTCCTACTGTAAAGCACAAGAAACTGTATTCAATATCCTGTGATAAACCATAATGGAAAAGAATATATATATGTAACTGAATCACTTTGCTGTACAGCAGAAATGAACACAACATTGTAAATCAACTATACTTCAATAATTTTTAAAAAAATACTATAAGGAGATACCACTTCATATCCACTAGGATGGCTATAATCAAAAGTCAGATAATAACAAGTGTTGGCAAGGAGAAATTAGAACACTCATACATTGCTGGTGGGAATGTAAAATGGTGCAGCCTCTTTGGAAAATAGCCTAGCAGTTCCTCGAACAATTAAGCATAAAATTTCCATAGGACCCCGCATTTCCATTCCTAGGTGTATACCCAAGAGAAACGAAAACATATGCCCACACAAAACTGTACTTGAATATTTATAGAAGCATTATTCATAATAGCCAAAAAGTGGAAACAACCCAAATGTCTATCGACTGATGAATGGATAAACAGAATGTGGTATATCCATAGAATTGAATATTATTTCAGCCATTAAAAGGGAATGAAATGCTGATGCACTCTACGACATGCATGAACCTTGAAAATACCATGCTAAGAGAGAAGCCAGTCACAAAAAGACCACATGTTGTATTTGTTTGTATTTCATTCACATGAAATGTCCAGAATGGACAAGTCTTTAGAAATAGGAGGTAAATTACAGGTTGCTTAGAGTTTGGGATTAGCAGATGGAGGAATAGGAGGGCAAGAGCTAAAAGATACAGGATTTCTTTTTTTTTTTTTTAATATTTATTTATTTATTTAGTTGTGTCGGTTCTTAGTTGCGGCAGGCAGGCTCCTCAGTTGCGGCTCGTGGGCTCCTTAGTTGTGGCATGCAAACTCTTAGTTGCGGCATGCATGTGGGATCTAGGTCCCGGACCAGGGATCGAACCCAGGCCGCCTGCATTGGGAGCGCAGAGTCTTAACCACTGTGCCACCAGGGAAGTCCCAGGATTTCTCTTTGAGGAGATAAAAGTGATCTAAAATTGACTGAGATTTCATATATCTTTATATCATAAAGATTTCACACTTTAATTGGGTGAATTGTATGGTATGTAAATTAAATTCCAATAAGGCTGTTAAAAAAGAGAGAGAGAATGAAGAAGTGATGGTGTGGTGGTGAGCTGGAAGAAATACTTAGGTGGAAGAATGGCCAGGGGTTGAATATGGGCGTGGAAGGAAAGGGAAGGAGTGTAGGATTATTGCCACACTTCTGTTTAGATGACTGGGCTGCTGGAAGTGTCAGTCACTGAAAGAACAAAAACAGCTGCTATGTACATGGTGCTTAATTGCCAGGCACGGCCCAAGCGCGTGGCACATATTAATTCCTTTCATCTTCAACAACCCTATTAGGTAGCTACTATTATTATCATTCCCATTCTACAGAAGAGACAACAGGCTCAGAGAGGTTAAGTAACTTAGCCAGAGTCTGGCAGCTCATAAGTGGCCAGAGTTGGGGTTCAAATCGAGACATTCTGGATCCAGAATCTTTCTCGTAGCCACAGTGCTGTGGTGCTTCTCTGGCACAGGGGAAAGGGCCCGACTGGGGTATAATACCAGCTTGCAAATCCAACACCAATACTTTGATTGCATACTGCACGCCAGGTCCTGGGCTAAGGGCGGGCCCCAAGGGCATTCTCCCCCAACAGAAGAGCTCACACATCCACTGTGGCACCGTAGGACCTCGGACACCACTACAAACAAGGCAGAGAACTTCAGGCCAAAGCACCTAAACTCTCAGCCTCACCTGCCCCAGCCCTGTCTAGCTGCAGTCCTCACTGCCTCACTCGGCAGCTGTATTCCCACAGGGGACGACCTGGGTTGGGCAAGGGTTGGAACAAGAGACCTACTCAGCAGCACAAACTTGTTTCCAGGGAAATGATGGAAAAGGGAAGAGGGAAGGCCGAGGCACGCCTCTTGAAGCCTCATTTGGCTGGCGGCTGTGGGAAAGGCGAACCCAAGTGCTTTATCCAAGAGGCCTCACTGCAGCCTGCCAGGACTGCAAAAACGGAACTCCCACCCGTCAGCCCTGAGTCATTCCCCTCTCGGCCCCAAGGAAGGGGTGATTTCCTGCCTGGCCCTCTGGGCAGCTCAAGCTCCTCCCACGGGCAATGCATCTCTTATCTCACCCCAGGCCCGCTCCCAGAGTCTGGCCGGAGTGGTCTGGTCCTCATGTTTCCTCAGCAGGAAACATGGATTCAGGGGTCAGAGAGAGCCCAGCAGGTCAGGAGGACAGAGGGCTTACCAAATTGGGTCCCCTGTAGCTCTCGCTTGGGGTCGCTGCTGGGCACCTAGGGGCCCTTTTCCCATTTACTTGAATAAAACCTCTCCTGATGCCTGTTCTGAACCCAGCCTCATCCTGTGGGAGAGACTCTGGCCTGGTGTGGCCCTGTGCCAGGCACATAACGTTAAATAAATGAATAAAGTGGAGAAAACAGTAGTCCTAGTCAGAGGTGTTCACGTAGTAGTTATAAGAACAGGCTTTGGAGTCAGACAGACCTAAATTCAAATCTCAGTTCCCCTTAATAGTGACTTTGGACAACTCAGTTAATCCATCTCAGCCGGCGTCTTCTCTTCCGTAAGGTAAGAACAAGGGCACAGAATGGAGTCCTCGTGGGATGTAATGAGACAATGCATTAGCGTACGGCTAGCAAATAGCAAGCACTCTTTTTTTTTTTTTTCTGGTACGCGGGCCTCTCACTGCTGTGGCCCCTCCCGCCACGGAGCACAGGCTCTGGACGCGCAGGCTCAGCGGCCATGGCTCACGGGCCCAGCCTCTCCGCGGCATGTGGGATCTTCCCGGACCGGGGCACGAACCCGTGTGCCCTGCATCGGCAGGCGGACCCTCAACCACTGCGCCACCAGGGAAGCCCAGCAAGTGCTCTTTAATGGTAGCTGGTGGGACAGGGAATCAGGGAGGAAGAGGCTGGCCCACTCCCATCTGACTTTTACCCCAGGATGAGTGAGCTAAGATGACAGTCCCCTCTTGGCAGGGTTCACATCTTGTCTCGCTGAGGGGGAGCTGTGCACAGATGTTTATGTATTAAAGCACCCTCACAGGGGCACAAAATCCTGGGGGGACTCAGAGGAAAGAAAGATTGTGTGTGTGTAACCCAAATGTCCTCAAGGCTTGCAACGCTTTGGTGTCACCTTTTCCCTTTACATCCAATCAGAATAGCCCAGTCCCTATTCCGATCCTCTGGGAAGTCCATGCCCTCATCTATTCTGACTAGGACTCTAGTACATCCTCATGATCACCCCTCAGTCTGAATTCCTGCTCTTGCTAAATTCTTGATCACTGGATTGCTCACTTTCTGTGGCTGCCATCCTCTCTTGACTCCACAGGTATCATTACCTTTCTCCCTTTGTTCCTAAAACACCATGAATATAGGGTTTTGCTACAGAAGGCCTCTACTGAGTGTTTGGGGATGCTTTAGGGAAGCTAAGCTTTCACAGAATAGGAAGTAAACTTAAAACTGAGTATTAAGCATCACTGTTCTGAAATTTTCCTCCAACAGTCCTTCTACTGGAATTTCTCACTGGTGAAGATTTCTTTCCCTCAGGCTGCTATCTTTCACTTGCTAGCTCTCCTCCTTTTTTCTCTGGAGTTACCACAATACACTCCAAAATTCTCATTAATTTCATATTTGGCAAATTTAGCTCTCTAACCCCTTCCTATGCCCAAAGTGTCACCAGGTTGCTTCTGATCACAAAACAGTTACAAGGCCTCTGAAAGGAATGTGAAACTGCATTTTTCTTTTTAAGTTAGGCTTTTTTCCCCATTACATATAGTTGGGGGATAAGAGTCCCAAGAAGTAATGACTTGAATCACAAAGACAGCTCCAGCAGGCTGAGAGTTTGGAGGGTTCTGTGCTTGGGGAAGCAAGGAGGCAGGGCCTGTGGCAGGGTTTGGGAAAGAGTGAAGGGAGCATCATGAGGGAGAGAGTCCAGGAACAGGAAGATGAGAGGTTTAAGGACTTTAGTTCTAGCATCGAGAGATGAGCTTTGGTCCAAAGGATCACAAAAGGATTTTAAGCAGGGAAAGAATAAAAGCAAATTCGAGCTTCAGAAAAAGTGCTGAATAAGGAGAGACCATTTGTCAACTATGGGAATAGCAAATATAACACTGAAAAAGGTGTGGGGAAACCACAGTGCTCTGACACACTGCTCCAGGCGTCAATGGAACAATGGTTCTGGAGCGAAGCTTGGCAACGCTGGGAAAGAGACGGGGAGAGGGAGAAACCAAGTGCCCAGAGCTACCTCTCCCTGGCTTTCTGACTGGAAGAAAATGACAGATGTTGGGAAATCTGGGAAAATTGGGAGGGAGAGGGCAAGGGCACAGGCATGGGCCCCTGAGAGCCCGATTCTCTTCCCACTCACTGTTCAGGGATATCACATTAGTAGCTTGAAATTGGCCGTGTGGGAGTATTTATACCACAAAGAGCAGCAAATGCTACCCAATGGGCTCCCATCCCCCAGCCCCAGAGAGCAGTCCAACAGCACACTACTGCCTGAGCCAGTCCGCACCCAGCAACCCCTTGAGTTCTCTCAGCAGCAGCTGCACAGAGATCAAATACAGACTTTGATACGCCAGGGCTTTGGCCTTATATCCAAACAGAAAAGCCTAGGCCTGCTGACCTGGGCTGGACCCATTGGCCCCTGACCAGAGAGTAGCAGATCTAAGTGATCTCCTTTCACCTAGGGCTATTCCAGTCTCTGTTTAATATTCTAAAAAAGCAAAGGATTGGGGAAGGCATCTCTTTCCAGCTGTGTGGAAGCAGAAAAAAATGGCAAAATGACAGGGACAGGTAGTTGGTCGTCCTTCCACGCAGAAGCAGAAAGGCCCCAACTCAACTCTCTGATGGTAGTAGACAAGCCCCTTGTCTTGTGGGCCCTCACCCCTAAACACTATTATGCTGCCTCCCTGTGAAGGTCATAGGACTTGGCAAGACCTGGATGCAGGCGTAGAGGGAGAATGAAAATTTGAGGATAACGCCCAGGTCGCCTATGGTGAGATGCAAACATAGGAAGGGACGATCTGATAGGCTGCATGGGAGGTAGGAATAGCTCTGTTTGGGACACGGTGAGCTTGAAGTGCCCATGGAGCAACAACTCAAGATGTCTAATAAGTAAGTGAGAACTTGAAGTTCAAAAGAGTGATAAAACCTTGAGAGTTACTGGTATATAGATGGAATTGAAGCCATGAGACCACTCGGGGAATATGAAGGGGGAAACAAGGACATCTGGGGAACACCAACATTTAAGAGAAAGAGCAAAGAGAGAGAGAAACTGGGAGGGAACATTACAGAAGCAGGAGGAAACCAGGAGAAGGTGACACATTGCAGAACACAAGGAAGGAGGAGAGTATCAGCTGCAGAAAGGTTGAGCATGAGAAGGATTAAGATGAGAGACACAGTGAGGTTATTGCGGCTGGTGGAGATGGGATCTAAGTAGGCAGGGGCCGGATCAGGCAGGACCTTGTGTGCCTCTCGGAGGTGTCTGGATTTTATTCTAAGTGCAGTAGGAAACCGTTAGGGGTTTTAAGCAGGGGAGTGAAGAAATCTGATTTGCATTTTAAACATCTCACTCCCGTTCTGTGGAGGATCTGCCGGAGGGGTTAAGAGTGGAGTTAGTTAGGAAGTTACTCAGTGATCCAGACTTGGACGGACTAGGATGGTAGCAGTGGAGGTGGTGCAACTTCAGGGTGCATTTTGAAAGACTGACTATCTGGCAGGACTTGCTAATGAATTGAATGTAGGGTAAGAGGAAGACAGGAATCAAGGAGCACTGAGGTTTCTGGTTTGATCAACTGAGTAGATGGTAGTGCCACTTACAGTGTGGGTAAGACTAGAGGAAACAAAACAGGTTTAGGGGTGGGAACCAGAATCAAGAGTTTTATTTTGGCCATCGTTAAGTATAAGATGCCCATTAGACACATAAGCAGAGATGCCAAGTAGGCAGTTGGTGATCCAGATCTAGACCCCAGGAGGGGGAGTCGCAGCTAGAGATATTTTGAAGCCATCAGCACATACACAGCATCAAAGCCATGGGACTGCATGAACATTAGAGTTGTTTCCCCTCTCACTTGACCCAGCAGAGGTTGGGTGGCCCTTGATTGGGGTCTGGGAGAGGCGTCCAAAGTCACCCCCGTTGGGCAAAGGAAGCTGGTCCTTGGAACTTGAGAACTGAACAGGAATCGGGACAAACCTAGCCTCAGGGACTTCTTGCAGAGAAATGGTGCGAGAGAAGCTAAGACTTCACAGGGGAGCTGTAGGTTTCCATGTCCCTCCTCCTACCCCTTCCCACAATTCTCTGTTAGTAGCATTAATTCAGGAGGAAGAGAGAAAAGTGATATTGAGGATACTAACTCTATAAAGCCAGGAAGGGGCGCCCCAGCTGAAGCCAGAGGGGCTAAATGTGGGAGTTAATATGGTCTACACTGGCCCCATGCCCTGCAAGAGTCAAAGCTCCTGAGAATCGGCATAAAAGCTACCAGTCAGAGCAGTCCCAGGAGGGGGCCTGGGCTACAGAGAAGGGATCACACCCACTCTTCCGCTACTAATGTGAAGATGAGCTCAAGCTGGAGGACTGAGACCAACCACCCCTTGATTCTGAGCCAACCTGATAAAAGTACCGAAGACCAGAGCGTCTCAAGCTTTAATATGTATTCGCATCATCTGGGAATTTGGAGAGAGTGCAGATTCTGTTTTAGAAGGTCTGGGGCGGGGCCCAAGAGTCTGCATTTGTAAGACACTCCCAGGGAATGCTCTTGCTGCTGATCCATGGACCACACTTTGAGTAGCAAAGGATGAAAGGCAGCTGTGGAGGGTCCCCACAATGGAGGCTGTTGTGTAGTTCCCAGGAGAACGTGTTTATTTGTGCACAAAGTGACAGAACCTATTAGAGTGGAAATAGCCACCATTTGGTCACAGCTGCAAGGCAGACAGTCATTTCTTGGCAAATTACACCTTCCAGCGGCACTGGTATGGTTGTCAAGCACTTGGGTTCTGAAGCTTGATGTCCTGAGTTTTACCTCTTAGGAGGTGTGTCATCTTAGGCAAGTCTTTATTTGCATCTCAGTTTCCTCATCACTCTAATGGAAATAATAAGACTATTGTGAGGGTTAGCTGAGTCAGTAGATATAAAGTGCTTAACACATGGCAGCGTTGTAAGTAGCACTCAGTGAATGTTGCTCTCCATGCTCATGATACACCCTTCCACAGCAGTGAACATGGACACACACAGAGGCTTACTCTGCTTTTGGTACATGGTCAAAAAAATGTAACCCCCCCATCTCCCTCCCACCAAAGGTCTGTATCCTCTCTTTCAAATTCTTCCTACCCTCCTGCCCACTCCCACACCCCCTCCCCTGGCCCCCGGCCCCAGTGTGGTCTGGATGGGCCCCACAGGGGCAGGGACAGGGACAGGACGTGGGGCTGTATCTGACAGGAACCTGAGGGGCTGGCCCGGGAGGGGATTGGGGCCCGGCTTCCTGCAGGGAGGATGGGCTAAGGCAGGCACACAGTGCCGGAGAAGATGCCCTCCTGGGCCCTCTTGGTGGTCATCTCCTGCCTCCTCCCGGCCCCCCAAAACCTGGCACAAGTCACCAGCCAAGGTGAGGTATGTGGCGGGTGGAGATCACCTATACCCAGGAAGAGGGAGCCCTGGGAGGGGGATGTGCAAAGTAGGAGGCTCCCATTGGTCCCCGACTCTTGCCCACAAACACACCAGGGAGGACCCAGAGCCCAACTCACCAGCTATTCCTCAGATGCCTCCTTGCTGGCCTCGGACTCAGAGTCCCTGAACTGTTTCTCCCGAACATTTGAGGACCTCACTTGCTTCTGGGATGAGGAAGAAGCAGCGCCCAGTGAAATGTATCAGCTGCTGTATGCCTACCCAGGGTATGTGCTGCATCATATATATCATATATATGTACCATGTATGTACCACTCCCCTGTATCTGTCCTGTACATACCACAGCTGAGCCCCATTCCAGTAGGTTCCCTGCCTTTGGCGCTATCAGAGGACTCCTCCAAGTACATGCCCTAAGTAGCCACTTAATGAACAGATGTGCTTTGGATACACCCAGCTCACACCCTCTACGTAACCCCTAATCTCACCCAGGCACTGAGAAGAAAAATGGCAGTATTGGAAATAGAACTTGGGTTTGGGCCCAGACCTGGGTCCTCAGGGCTGAACAGGTGGCCGTGTAGGTAGGATGGACTTCTCCTGTGCCCACAGGGAGAAGCCCCGTGCCTGCCCCCTGAGTTCCCAGCGTGTGCTGCCCTTTGGAACCCGGTACGTGTGCCAGTTTCCAGCCCAGGATGAAGTTCGCCTCTTCTCTCAACTGCACCTCTGGGTGAAGAACGTGTTTCTGAACCAGAATCTGACCCAGCGGGTGCTCTCTGTGGATAGTGTGGGTACGGACCGTCCTCCTGTCATCCTGGCCCCCCCGTTTGCTGCCCTCAGGCCAGCTCCTAGAATCAGACTGAGCTGTGCTCTTTCAAGACGATGTGGATGTCCCCCCACTACCAGACCCCCAGAGGCACCTCAAGACCCCCTTCTCATTCCTCTTAGCCTCAGCATCCAGAGCTAGACTTCATTTCACACCAGAGATACCCTGACCTTCCCATCATTAACCTATTCATTGACTCACTCATTCATCAGTTACAGAATACCTACCGTGTGCCAGGCACTGTGCTAGGTGGAAAGGATGCACAGATGAAGAGAGGTCCCTGCTCTTGAGGAGCACCGAGCCTAACAAACGTGCAATGAGGTCACTGTTCTGAGGACAGGAACAGGATGAGGAGCCTCCCTGCCCTGCCCCCAGGGCTGCCCTCAATCCAGCCTCCAGCATCCCCGCTCCACAGTCCGTGGGTTGAGCTGTAGACGGTGGCCCCCAAAGAGTTCTCACGCGCCCTGTCTCACCTTCAGGCCTGCCAGGTCCCCCCAGCCTCATCAAGGCCACGGGAGGGAGCCAGCCAGGGGAACTTCAGATCAGCTGGGAGGTCCCAGCTCCCGAAATCAGTGAATTTCTGAGGCACGAACTCCGCTATGGCCCCAAGGATCCAAGGAACTCCACGGGTCCCACAGTCACACTGCTGCTGTCCACAGAAACCTGCTGCCCAGCTCTGCGGAGACCAAACCTAGCCCCAGCTCCGGACGAGTCTCCATGTGCTCAGCCCGTGATGCCCCAACAGGATGTACCAGAGCAGACCCCCACAACTAGAGAAGTATCCTGGCCTTCTTCTGCTCCACCTCCCGATCTCCTGCCCACAATTCTGCCCCCAAGAAAGGATAGGCCATACTTCGGGGATTCCAGACTGGGTTGGTCCTTAGAGAGTTAGTATAGGCTCTGATTAGGAGCCATGTCTATTTAGGGATCTCCCACTTTGGGTCATTCATACCAACAAGATTGAGAGCTTCAGGCCTCCAGGTTAATGGGGATTTCCCTAAAAAGCCCTGCACTCCACCCGAAACCCACTGACCTGGCTCCCAGCCTGTGTGCATATCTATCTGGTGAAGAACTGAGTGTCTCTCCACAGGCATGTTGTGGGGCTTCAGATATAAGAGGTGGAGGCTCTCTCGGCTGAGAGGCAGACCTAGATTCTGAGGCTGGGATTCTTCTCCCAAGGCTCCATCTCTGACAGTGAAGGGTGGAAGCTGCCTCCTCTCAGGGCTCCAGCCTGGGAACTCCTACTGGCTCCAGCTACGCAGCCAACCTGATGGGGTCTCCCTCCGTGGCTCTTGGGGATCTTGGTCCCTCCCTGTGACCGTGGACCTGCCTGGGGATGCAGGTGAGTCAACAAAGGAATGGGGAGATGGGGAGGAGATAGAAAAGATCTCTAGAGAGGCCTGGGCTGGATATGGAAGCTCTGCAAACCATGGTCCTTCCTGATGACCTCAAACTTGCCACTGGACAGAATGAACTATGTTCAGGGAGAGAAGACAGAATAGGAGTAAATGTTCCAAGTTATGTGTGTAAAGATGATCTGGACACCCTATAGAGTAGGAGCACGTGGGCTCTGATGGGACTTCCTTCTCTGACCCCAGTGGAAATTGGACTGCAATGCTTTACCTTGGACCTGAAGAATGTTACCTGTCAGTGGCAGCAACAGGACCATGCTAGCTCCCAAGGCTTCTTCTACCACAGCAGGGCAGGGTGCTGCCCCAGAGACAGGTGAGAACTGAACTGCTGACTGAGCTTGATGTCATGGGAGAGAAGCACAACCTTGCAGAAAGAAGGGAGAGATTGTCCTGGTCCTCTTCACTCCCCTCCCTTGTCCGCCAAACCAAACAGCCTCCATGCTCTCATCCTCCAATGGGTATTGTATCTTTTCAACCTCTCTTCATACTCGCTGGGAATGCCTTGGTTTCATGCAGCTATAATCATGTCACCTGGACCATTCCAACAGCCTACATTCTCATCTACCTCCGATTTACCCCCCATGCTGCTGACAGACTGGCTTTTGTTAAACTCAAACTTTGCATGGCCTTTCCCTACTCAAATATGTACTGCAGCTTTTCACTATCTATCAGATCCAATCAAAACTTCGCCTGGCCTTCAAGAATTTCCACCAAACACCTCACTGACCTGTTACTTCCTTCATATCAAGTATATAACCAAGTCTTACTGATTTTACCTGTTAAACCTCTCTAGAATCTGTCCACTTTTCTTCTTCACTGCCATCATCCTAGTACAAGCCATCATCATCTCTCACTCAGGCTATTGAGAAGTCTTATTAACTGATCACTTCTTGGGTCCTCCAAAACATTCTCCACACAGGAGCTGGAGTGAGTTTCTAAAAGTGCAAAAAATAGGGACTGCCCTGGCGGTCCAGTGGTTAAGACTTCGCCTTCCAATGTAGGGGGTGCGGGTTCGATCCCTGGTCGGGGAGCTAAGATCCCACATGCCTCGCGGCCAAAAAAACCAAAACATAAAACAGAAGCAGTATTGTAACAAATTCAATAAAGACTTTAAAAACGGCCCACATCAAAAGAAATCTTTAAAAATAAATAAAGAAATAAAAGTGCAAAAATAAATACATCCTCTGCTTAAAACTCTTCCAAGGTCCACAGCTTCCATTGATCTTAGGACAAAGAAGAGAACACTACTGTGACCGTGTAAAGTTCTAAAAGGCTCAGCCCCTACCAATGCCTTCAGTTTCATCTTATACTATGCTGCCTTTTGTGCTCTGTGCTCCAGTACTGGCCTATTTTGGTTCCCCCCGACCTGCCATGTCCCCTCCTGCCTCTGGATCTTTGCACATGCTGTTTACCCAACTCTCCTATCTTTACTTAACCTTTATTTATCCTTCAGATCTCAACTCAAATGTCACCTCCTCAGGGAGCCCTCCCCTGACCTTCCTCCTTAGGTCCAATGGCACTATTATACATCCTTGTTGTACCACGTACCTCTCCTTCTTAAATACTTATAATAGTTACAATTTTACATTGATACCTCACATAGTTTTTTTCTTTTGGCTGCGTTGGGTCTTCGTTGCTGTACGCAGGCTTTCTCTAGTTGCGGTGAGTGGGGGCTACTCTTTGTTGCAGTACGAGGGCTTCTCATTGCAGCGGCTTCTCTTGTTGCAGAGCACGGGCTCTAGGCGTGCGGGCTTCAGTAGTTGCGGCACGTGGGCTCAGTAGTTGTGGCTCGTGGGCTTAGTTACTCCGCTGCATGTGGGATCTTCCTGGACCAGGGATCAAACACGTGTCCCCTGCATTGGCAGGCAGATTCTTAACCACTGTGCCATCAGGGAAGTTCCATGGTTATTTGATTGATGACAAAATTCTGTCTCAGAGCTCCAGTTGAGAAAGGCTGATCTTGACTATACATGATCCATGAGGGCAAAGTCAGTGTCTGCTTTTACTCACCAATATGTTCTCAACTCACACGGTGCCTGGAATACAGTAGATGCTCAGTAAAAAAAAAATTGTTGAATGAATGAATAATGAAAAAAACCACTATTAACAGTTTTAATGTATTCTTCCAGATTTTACATGCATTTACATATGTCTATACACAATATTCAATTTTCAATATAAATTGGATCACATTATATGTATGATTTAGTAACTTACTTTTTTACTTAAAAATATGTCTTGGAGATCATTACAAAAAGATGTAACTCATTCTTTTTAATAACTGCACAGATTTCCATAGTATGGAGGGGCCATGAATGGATCAAAAGGTGGCAAAACCGAATTCACATGTTCCCTACCAAAACCTGCTCCTCCTCTTCTTGTCCATCCTGCTATCAAATCAGTTTTCCACCCTGAACTTCTGCCATTTCTACACCCTCCATATCCAATCAGAAACGCTTGTCATTTCTACCTGTACAGTATCCCTTGAATCCATCTATTTCCCTCTACCCCAACTACCACAACCCTACTTTCAGATCCTCATAACTTTGCATGTAAAATACCATAACATTGTCCTAATAAATTTCTCTGCTTCTAGTGCACCCTCACAAGTCCTCTCTTACAAACTGCAGTTAGAGTGACTTTCCTAAAGTACAAAGCTAATGATGACAATTCCTGTTTAAAATCTTTAAATGTCTCCATCATGACTGCAAGATTAAGTTTACGCTCCTTAGAAAGGCAATAAGGCCATCCATGACCTTGGTCTGCTCACATTTACCACCCCCCACCAGACCCTCTATGCTAAAAGCATTCTGCACCACTTAGAATTCCCCCCAGAGTACCATATCTCTTATCTGTGCACAAGCATGTGCCTGGGATGTCTGTCTGTCCCCTTCGTCTGTCCTGTTTAGAGTCCAGGACTCAGTCTAAGCACTACCTTGCACGGGAACTATCCTCTGACCCTCCCCATCTGGGTTAGATGATCCTCCTTGATATTCCCAAGCCAGCTCGTGCACATCACAGAAAAATATCATCTGTTTGTTTTTCTACCTTTCCCATTGAAATGACAGGTCCTTGAAAATTATTACTCTTTGTATTCATAGGGCCTATCACAGTGCCTGGCACATAGTATCAATTATTTGTTGAATAAATTAGTAAACATAAAAATATATAAAATGATAAATAATTTTAGTAATAGCTAGTCATTTAGGGGTTATAATCAGGAAGGAGACAGGATTTATTTGTTCAATAAACAATTATCGAAGGCGACTATGTTCCAGGCACTGGGGATAGAGTGACAAAACAGAAAAGCTTCCGGCATTGTTGGGGTTTCCATTTTAGTCGGGAGAAGGGAAGGGGGGGTGAGAAACAAGTAAAGAAATAAAGGAACAAGGTTATATGATAGAGACTAAGTGGGAGGGTGGGGGAGGGGTGCTATTTTCACCTGAGTGGTCGGAGAAAGCCTTGCCAAGGACGTGACAGGTGAGCTGAGACCCAAGTGGCAAGAAGAAGTGAGTCACGTGAGATCTAGAGGCAGGGCAACCCAGGACAAGGTGAGCTGCAAAGACAGTTCATCTGGTATATCTGCTGCACAGAGAGAAGGCCTGTGTGCATGAAGGGTGGTAAACTGGTATGAGAATTGTAGGAGGTGAGAATGGGGAGGGAAGGAGGAACTCAACCGTATGGAGTCCTATAGGCTCTGGTATGGAGTTTGGATTTTATTCCAAGGGGGATGGGGAGTCATTGAAGGATTTTAAGCAAAAGAGTGACATGATATGATTTACATTTCAAAAAGATGTTTCTTTGTGCAATTAAAAAGAAGTAAGAGTGGAAGCAGGATCACCAGTTAGAAATTTGCCTTAATCCAGGCAATGGATAATGGTTTCATCTAATGCAGCTGCAGTAAAGATCAAAATAAATGGACAGATGTGTCAGATATTCTGGACATTATCAGATCAACACTTTGGATCTTGTTGCTGTGTGGAGAGTAAACTGAAGGGAGTGGCAGAAATGGAGGCAGAAAAGCCAGTTAGGAGGCTGTTGTAATAATCTATTAATAAAATAACATTTAGAGGTGACTAAGAGGGCCGCCTGATGAGAACAGTTTAAAAACATGTTTTCCTCCAGAAAGATGAAAGCTCTTTGATCTCTGAAATAATAACATTCAAAGTAGGCATTATTAACCCATTTCACAAATGAGGAAACTGAGGCAGAGATAAATCAAGTAATTTGCCCAGAGTTATACACCAATAAGCCAAGACCCAAACTCTATAGCCCATATGCTATTTTCCTATCTCATCTAGCTCTTTTCTCAAGAAGAGGCTGGACACCAAAACAAACCTCAGAAAACCAAACATTATGACACGGGAGAGAAAGCCCTGTAGGCCCATCCAAAGAACAAGTTAGATTATAATCCAGTCCCCTGTGGGATGGGGGATATGAGGATTAGTCTCTGAGGCAAGCCTGATTCAATGACTCTATGGGACTGATTCGTAGGGACCCCGTCTGGGAGAAGTGTGAAGAGCAGAAGAAAAATCCAGGATCACAGCCCTCCCAGTTCTCCCGCTGCCACTTCAAGTCACGAAATGACAGTGCTATTCACATCCTTGTGGAGGTGACCACAGCCCAGGGTGCCATTCACAGCTACCTGGGCTCCCCTTTCTGGATCCATCAGGCTGGTAAGAACTTTCTCCCCTTCTCCTCCCACGTAGTTCCCACCTCTACCATATCTGACCCCATGCCCAGGATCACCAACTCTGATACTTCTGACCCGTGGCCCTGGTGACATGATGTCTCATGCACAGAAGGGCTTAGGCCAGTCCCTGCTGATGTCCCTGTAGTGCTCATTCCCACTCCAAACTTACACTGGAGGGAGGTCTCCAGCGGGCAGCTGGAACTGGAATGGCAGCACCCATCACCCTGGGCAGCACAAGAGACCTGCTATCAGCTCCGATACACAGGAGAAGGCCATCAGGACTGGAAGGTACAGTCAAGGAACAAATGCCCCCAGACCTCATAATCAGGGTATCCCTGACTTTCACTGTATCTGTTATCAGGAGTGAAGGTGTCTGTGTATTCACGTCTGAGCTTGTTTATCTATGTTTTATCTGATTCAGCTGGTATCTTAATCTCTCTTTGGCATCTGACATGCTGACTACTCCTATTTAAAATTTTCTCCTTCCTTTGCTTTTGGGATATCAGTCTCTCCTGATTCTCGTACCACCTCTCTGACTGAACCTCCTCGCTCTTTTCCTGGCTCCTCCTTTCTACACTTCCTTAATAGGTTGTGCTTCCAACAGTCCCATCCTAGACTCTTTTCTCCTCTAGATAAATATATATGCTCTCCCTAAGTGAGTGCTTCAGCTCTGTGGTTTCAATGACTATACGTTAACCATCCCAAACTTATCATTCCAACACCCATATGAAAAGGAACTTCTATACCATAGGTGAATTACGTAAATTTTTGAAGTCTCAATTTCCTCACTGGTGAAATGGGGATAAAGCTATGTACTTTCCAGAGTTACAGTAAAAATTAAATATATAAATATTTAGCATACTGTCTGGCAGATAGAAGGTGCTCAATATTCATTAAATATTAGTTTCTTTCTTTACTTTTATTCTCATTCACCACATGTATATACAACTTCTTACCAGACAGCTCTATCTAAAAGCCCCCAGGGCATTTCAGACTCAGTATATCCAAAACTGAACTCATCTACTTCCCCAAACTTATTTTACTTTTTTACTGAAGTATAAGTTACATAAAGTAACACAAATCTTAAATATACCACTGATTAATTTGTACATGTGTATACAGCCATGTAACCATTACCCAGATCAAGACAGAGATTACTTCTAGCACCCCAGAAGCGTCTCACGCCCGCAGGTCACATACGCACACCCTCCAAGGAAACCACTACTCTGACATTACCACTCATAATTTCTGACTGTTGTTGAACTAATAAAATAGAACCATACAGCATTTCTTCCTCAGACTTACCTCTCCTGTTCCTTGTCTCTGACAGTGGCACCAACACTTACCCAGTTACCCGAGTCTGGAATTATCTTTGACTCTTCTCCCTTTTCCCTTCCCTCTATTTATCAAAAATTAGTTGAGTTTATTGTACTAATAGGTCTCATGTCCCTACTACCACTGGCTTAACCTCACCTTTGACCATCCAGCCGGCCCATGCATGCTCTTAGTACACAGAACACTCTGTAACCTCCAATCAAGCAACAGGCAGCATTACACTCTTCTTGGTGCTCCCGTGGTACCTTACTTATATCATTATTATTGCACTAATTCTTTCTTGTAACTATTTACTTGTTTGGGTGTCTTACTCTTCATGTTTGCTAACTGATCAAGTTAATAATGTCTCCCTGCTTGTACACACGATTCTTGTTCCCTGTGCTTGGAATCTCTCCTCGTACCCCCAGCACCTAGCACAGTGCTGGCATCCTCTACTCAGAGGATGTTATTTGTGGCCTGGTCTACGTGGCTCCGAGTATCTGAGCGTGTCCGGGGTTTCCATCGGCCGACCTGGTCTGGTGCGTGCCTGGTTACTGTGTGTGTACCAGATCTCTGTCGGTTTATCGTATGTGTATGTGTCAGGATGAGTAGTACTCTGTGTAGATGAGTCTGTGTGACGGGGGTGTACCGCGCCAGGCTGGGCGAGGCCGCAGGCAGGGCGAGGCTCTCTGTCCTGGTGTTCTCTCCAGCCAGCTTCCGCCGGGATGACCGTTTTCTGCCAGCGAGGCTCTCTGGGGGAAATCCCCGGGGACTCAACGCGGTAGGATTTCGGTCAAACAGATGCCGAGTTCTAGAGGCCCCGACGCCGGCCCACCCGGACCGGGAGCCTGACCACCCGCCCGCTTCTCCTCTGCGCAGGTGCTGGAGCCGCCTCTCGGGGCCCAGGGAGAGACCTTAGAGCTGCGCCCGCGCTCCCGCTACCGTGTACAGCTGCGCGCCAGGCTCCACGGCCCCACCTTCCATGGGCCCTGGAGCGCCTGGTCCGACCCAGTGAGGGTGGAAACCGCCTCCGAAACCGGTGAGGGCCGAGCCAGAGCAAAGGCGGTCAGCGCCTGCGCGAGCGGAGGGGCGCCGGCGCAGCGAGGGGTGGGGCCGCGGCTGAGCCGACTTACCCGGCGCCCCGGGGCGGCGAGGGGTGGGGCCTGGCGGACCGGGGAGGGGGGCTCCTGCCAGGCGTGGCCCCCCGAGATCTGACTGCTTTTGTCCATTAGCCTGGATCTTTTTGGTGACCGCTCTGCTCCTGGTGCTGGGCGTCAGCGCCCTCCTGGGCCTGCTGCTGCTGAGGTGGCAGTTTCCTGCGCACTACAGGTACCGCTCCGGTCAGGCGGGAGACGGGGCCGTGGTCCGGGCGAGGCCAGCGGCCTCTAAGGAAGCATCCCCGCGTCACTCTATGTCACCTGCTCTCCGGACAGTCCCACGTCCACACCTGTGGCGTCAGCTGCTCCCAGCGCGTCTTCCCCGGGAGTCGCACTGCCTCCTTACACTCTAACATGCCCACTATACGGGACACCCCAAACAGGCCCACCTTCTGACTCCTCATCTCAGTAAAAAGGCTACTGTCCCCCTGTCACCCAAGCCGGAACACTTAGGCGCCACCCTCGCCCTTATCCAGTCTGGTCTGGTCATTCCACCTCCTAAAGCTCGCTCAAACAATAGCCCTCTTTCTCTAGCGGTACAGGCACTACCTGACTCCCCAAAACGGAGCCCCTTCTCCCTCCAATCTAGCCTAACGCAGCCATCAGAATAATCTTTCTAAAACTGCACACGTGAACTTGTCACTCCACCTCCTTATGTCACATTATTAGCGCCCCAGGATAAAGTCCAGACGCTAGAATGACAAGGAAGGCTGTGCAAAATCTGGCCCCTGCCGGGATTTCCACCCTCCCACCATGTGCATCAGCCTTGCCAGACTGTTGGTGATTTCCTCCCCAAGTCAAGAGATTCTACTTCTCAGGGCCTTTGCACATAATGTCCCGTCTGCCAGGAATATCCTCCCTGGATGACTAATACCCATTTATCTATAAATAACTTTCTTCCCCAACTCCTAGGAAACCTTTCCTGACCTTCCCCTATTGGCTACTTTCTTTGTGCCCCAATGCAGACTTCTTCCATAGTACCAGAAGCATTTTACTGCATTCATTTCTTTATCTGTCTTCCCTATGCTTTACTTGGTCATCCTTAAATCTATAGCACAGGGCCTGCTAAATAGCACACACTTAAATAAATGTTATTAATGAATGACTTGTTTGTGTGGGGAGACTAAGGCTGAGGAGAAATGTCATTGGAAGTTATAAACATGAAGGACAGAATCCAGTCCTCAGTCCTTCAGTTGGTAACATCTCTCGATTCTTGAAGACTCAGCTCAGAAGGTAACTCCTGCACGTGGCCTCTTTAGATGACCCTAGGCTAGATTAGATGCCCCTCTTCTGTGCTGCATCTCTCCTTGAACATGTCTTTGAGCTTTTAATCCACTCATATGTATGAGCAGACCGCAATGCAGCCTCTATGCAAGTAGCCAGCTCCAACAAAACAGTTGGGAGAGAGGAGGGAGGTGGTGCTGCTGAACCAGGCGTACTCAGTTCCTTTTCCCCAATTCACCAGATACATCACTCCTCCTTCCCTGGAGAGATACGAGTGAGGTCACAGAAGAGGCCTGAAATGTCGTTCAGCTAAAGTCCCTCCATGTGGAAATATGAGCCTAAGGAATTGGAGGTTCCCCCAACATACCTTAATCCATGTTCTTCCTGGAGAGACCACCTCCCCCAGTAACTTAATAAAAGCCCCATTGGTTCTCTCCATTCATTCATTCAACTAATTTCTTGAGAACCTATTATGAGCCAGACACTGTTCTACACCCTGGAGCTACAGGAGTGAGCAAATAGACAAACTCTTTGCTCTCATGGAGTTTACATTCTCGTATATGTGATATATATAAGGATCTAATAAATACACAATAAGTCAAGCGCTATAAAGAAAAGTAAGCAGAGCAGGAGACAGAGAGTGATGGGGAAGGGAGGTGGTTCTATTTTAGGGCAGTCGGGGAAGGCCTCTCTGTCAGGACGACGTCTGAGCAGAAACCTAAATGAAGTGAGGGAACAAATCAAGTGTTCCAGGCAGAGAGAACAGGAAGTGCAAAGGCCCTGAGGCAGGAGTGTTTGAGGACACTCAAATCCCTTTTTTGAACCTCCGCACTGCTGAGTTCCTTCCACCACCAGAGGTTTCCTTTTCACCTATGCTCCACTACCTTACTTTACTGCCTTGACTACACTGTTACCTCTCCAAGCGTGCTCCCCCACCTCACTGCCTCCCCCCACGGTCCCCCCTCAGGGCTCCCCTCCTAACTCACTCCCACAACTCAGTCTCCTTCTCTTCCTTCTCCTCAAGGAGCCTGAGGCATGCCCTGTGGCCCTCAGTTCCAGACCTGCACCGGGTCCTAGGCCAGTACCTTAGGGATACTGCAGCCCTGAGTCCGGTGAGTGCACCCCTGCTCTCTACCACCCACCACCAGCCCTGTGTGGAGCTGGATCCTTGCCCTACCACACAACTTTTCCAAGGCCCTTGCCCACCAGCATACCATCCCTGGGCCCTACCTCCAGCCGAACCCTCCTTTCTACACAATCCAGGTCCTGCTCCCACAGGACCTGCTCTAATCCAGACCCCTTCCCCCCCTCTCCCATCTCTCCCAGCCCAAGGCTGCAGTCTCAGATGCCTGTGAGGAAGTGGAACCCAGCCTCCTTGAAATTGTACCCAGGTCCTCAGAGAAGACTCCCTTGCCCCTATGTTCCTCCCAGGCCCAGATGGATTACCGAGGATTGCAGCCTTCTTGCCTGGGGACCATGCCCCTGTCTGTGTGCCCACGCATGGCTGAGACAGGGTCCTACTGCACCACTCACATCGCCAACCATTCCTACTTACCACTCAGCTGCTGGCAGGCCCCTCGCTCCCAGTACCCTGGACAGATCCAAACCCTCTAGTCCTTCCTTCTGAACTTCCCTACCCACCCCATCCCAACACACAACCATCTCAGACCTCACGTCCTTCCCGGTTGTCTACCCTCCTAGCTGGGCTTCATAACACTGATCTTTCAGTACTGCTGCTGACATTAATCCAGGACAAGGCTCATTTGACTAAGCTTCTCTAAATTTCACCTCCTTTCTCTCTCCTCTTTAATGCCAAACTCCTTGAAAAGGAGTCTCCACTTCCTGACTCCCATTTGCTCCTCAGACTACTTCAATCCATTCCCCTACTACCACTCTGCTAATGAAACTACTCAGGCAAAACTCACCTCAAATTTTTCTCATCACAAGATCCAATCAGATTTTGTTAATTCTCAATCCATTTGATCTCTCTGTTGTCATTTGTCATGGTGACTACTCATTTCTCCTTTAAATTCTCTCCTCCATGGCTTGCATACATCACCATCTCTCCTGGCTCTGCTAGGGCCTCTCTGAGTATACTAATAGTTAAGAGCATAAGCTCTGGAGTCAGAGCTGGGTTCAATTCCTGTCTTTCCCATTTGCTAGCTGTGTGGCCTTGAGCAAGTAAAGTCTTTGAGCCTTAATTTTCTCATCTATAAAACAGGGATAATAACAGAACCCCACAGAGTTGTAAAGAGCATTTAGTGAGATAATCTAAGTAAAGCACAGTAACTAGGACATAGTAAGTGTTTGATATGCCTAAACTATGGTAATTATTCCTTCCTAGTCTTATCCTGGAATCTCTTCCACTCCTTAATTACTGCAGTCCCTCAAGAGTCCATTCTTAACAGTCTCCAATCCCATCGGTTCTCATTGCCTTCCCTATATGCTGACCATTCCAAAGTTCTTATCTCCAGCCCAGACCTCTACTACAGCACCTGTAATGGTTTATGCAAGTAACCGTTTACATGTCTGTCTTCTGTTACTAGATTGTGAGCTCCTTGAGGGCAAGGGCTGTGATTTATTTGTCTTCCCTCAACCCCCACCCCCCAGCACCTGGAGTAGTGCTTGGTGCATGGTAGCAGGCCTTCAATAAATGTTTTCTAAATGAAGGAAATCTTTCTGGACAATGCCGCCTTAACCCCATGCCTCTCATCCTCTCTGCCATTCACATGCAGCAGTAAATGTGCTTAGCCATTCTGATTATGGATTCCCCTGACCCATTCAAATTCTCAAGCAAACAGTATTTTTTGCTGACTCCAAATATACCCACTGTGTCAGTCAGGGTCTTGGCAGAAATAGATGACGCACTCAGTCTGGGTATCTGGATGAGAGTTTAATAAAGGGCATATTTATAAAGATGAGGCAGGATTTAGGAAAACCATCAAGGAATAGTGCAGTAACCCGGGGCTAACAACAGCTGGGAGCCGGTACCCACCGCACCCCACCCTGGGCATCGAGGGGTAACGGGAGAGAGTAGTTATGAGACAGGGAGAGAGTAGCTACAGAGAGGGCCGCCTGACAGGAGCTGTGGCAGAGAGCTACAGCCAACCTGTGGGGATATGGCAGGGACGGAGCCAGGGGAACAAATAGCTCATGTCTGCCCTCCCCTTCCCCCAAACCTCACTCTCTGATCTCCTGATCTCCTCCATCTGCCCTTACAAAGTACTGCAAACCTGGTGGCTTAAACAACAGATGTTTATTATCTCTTAGTTCTGGAGGCTAGAAATTCAAGGTGTCAGCAGGGTTGGTTGCTCCTGAGAGCCGTGAGGAAGAATCTGTTCCATGCCTCTCCGCTAGCTTCTGGGGGTGTCCTGGCAATCTTCAGTGTTTGGATGGTAGAAGCATCACCTACACCTCTGCTTTCGTCTTCACATGGTACTCTCCCTGTGTGTGTCTGTGTCCAGACTCTTCCAGTTTACAAGGACGCCAGTCATACTGGATTAGGGCCCACCTAAATGACCTCAAGTCAACTAATTATACCTGGAGTGACCCTATTTCCAAGTAAGGTCACACTCTGAAGTACTGGGGCTTAAGTATGCAACGTATAAATTTTGGCGGGGAGAGACACAATTTAACCCATAACATCCTCCCGTTGGTGGAATACAAACAGACACCAGAGCCCAAGGGAGTCCATTGACGCAGGCCATGTGAGTCAGCCTCACAGGGCACAGGGCAGAGTAGAGGATGAAGAGTGGACCTGGATGGGACAAATGGATGACATCCGGTATACTCACTTTCCATAATTCCTTCCCCAAGCCACGTTCAAGGCTCCGACTCTACTCCTAGGGACTCAAAACTAGGATTGAGATCCAAACCACTGAACCTCCCACCTTTCCACCGACTCAGCCATCATGTCCTGACCCCTTATACTTCCTAAATCCGGCCTCCTCTTCTCCATCTCCACTGAGCTATCACTACAGCCTCTACCTAATATCTCTGCCTCCAGTCTCTCCCCCTAAGTCCAACCTGTATGTTGCCTCCAGATTGATCTTCCTGTTCATCTCACTCCTTGCTCACTCCTTACCTCTAAATCTTTAGCTTGACCCTTCAGAACTGATCTCGTTCTCTTCTACTATTTCCCCGTGTGAGGATTAACGGTGTTAACACAATGCCATGCATATAGTAAATAGTCAGTGTTTACAGGGTTATCTTTTTTTTTTTTTTTTTTTTTGCGGTTCGCAGGCCTCTCACTGTTGTGGCCTCTCCCGTCGCGGAGCACAGGCTCCGGACGCGCAGGCTCAGCGGCCATGGCTCACGGGCGCAGCCGCTCCTCGGCATGTGGGATCTTCCCGGACCGGCATGTGGGATCTTCCCGGACCGGGGCACAAACCCACGTCCCCTGCAGCGGCAGGCGGACTCTCAACCACTGCGCCACCAGGGAAGCCCAGGGTTATCTTTTTTTTTTAATTAATTTTTAAATTAATTTTTGGCTGCATTGGATCTTCGTTGCTGAGTGCGAGCTTTCTCTAGTTGTGGTGAGCGGGGGGCTACTCTTCGTTGCAGTGCGTGCGTGGGCTTCTTATTGCGGAGCACAGGCTCTAGGCGTGTGGGCTTCAGTAGATGTGGCACGCGGGCTCAGTAGTTGTGGCTCACGCACTCTAGAGTGCAGGCTCAGTAGTTGTGACGCACGGGCTTTGTTGCTTTGCGGGCATGTGGGATCTTCCCGGACCAAGGATCAAACCCGTGTCCTCTGCATTGGCAGGCGGATTCTTAACCACTGAGCCACCAGGGGAGTCCCTACAGGGTTATCTTTATTTTTAACCCAACTGGTCTGTTCCACCCACTGAATATCACCTATATTTTATTCCCTCCATGTCCTCTGCTTCCCTACATTCAGGTCCTTCCGGTGGGAGTTCCCCAATCCAAGCAGCTCCTCAGCCTCTAATTATCTATCTCTAAAGCCTTGTTCTCCTTCCCTCCAGCCTAAGAGGAATTGATCTTTCTCCCCTAGACTGAAAAAGCTGCCTGTGTTTTCTATCCCCTTTCTTCCTGGGCAAGGTGCTTGTTCTACCCTCTTCCATCTCCTCTGGCTCTTCACCTTCAAAGATGCATAGGCATCTTGATGCTGGCATTCCCTCCAGCTCCCATGCACTACCCTCTTTTTCACTCCCAAATTTCTTATACAAGTAGCCCATGCTTGCTGCCTCCACATTCTCCCCACCCTTCTTTCTGCAACCCCTTCCAAACAGAACCCAAGCACCGCCTCACCTGATCCCTTTCTCTCCAAGGTCACCGAAGATTTGTTTCCCAATAGCCAACTCTGACCTTTTCTGTCATCACTCTATTTGACCATTTTGTATCATATTAGAATCCCTCCAACTTCAAGGTCCATGTCAGTTATAATCTCCACTGGCTTCTTTCATTCCTTTATTTTTAAATGTTCAAATTCCCTGAAGTTGTACTCTCATTTACCCTGTTGTTCTTTTCCTCTACAGTGACCCTTACACCAGAAGCTGCAAATTGCTCGCTATGTTCTGCCCTCAGAAATGTTTTGTTTGGCCCTTACCTGCACAGAAACTCTCACTGACTCCACAATGCCTGGCAGATAAAGTCCAAATTCCTTAGCTTAACATTGAAGGCCCTGAGCAGCCTGACCTTTCTATGTCCTCTGGGGTTCAGGGACTCCCCATTTCCAACCCCAGGTTATCTAACTCCTTGTTTTCCAAAGTAATTGGAAAGAGACAGCATGAATGCTTCAAAATTAAAAATAATAACAATATCATTTGGGTTAAAGGCCCCCAAATTTTCTCTGTCATCATCAGAGTTGATCTTAGGCTAATGATTGAAAACGCGATTTTTTCTAGCCTCTCACTGGGGCAGTGTAGCATATGGTTAGATTGCTGAGATTCGTTAGATAGTTTGGCTCCACTAATTACTATGGCCTTTGGGCAAGTTTCAAACCTTTCCCTGACCAGGTTTCTTTTTTTGTAAAAAGGGAATAAAGCATCTGCTTTATGGGATTAAGGATTAAACGCAGTAATGTATGTAAACTGTTTAAATACCGCAGTTAGCAGATGGCCAGTAAATGGTACCCATGATTATTTTTATTATTGTTGCTTCACCTCTAAGCATATCATACAATTCACTGAAGTCATTATTAGAGCACGGATTGAATGGGAGTCAGGCCTGGACTCCTAACAACATGGGACCTCGGGCAAATCCTTTCTTGGGCCGCGGTTTCTTCACCTGTAAAATATGGGTATGTTGCTGGGATGCGGAGGGTGCACCATGTGCAGATTAGACTAGCGGATCTCTAAAATTCCTGACATCTCTAAAGCCCCATGGGGGTGAGCCCCTGTTTCCCTCGCAGGGCAATCCAATCTTATCTCCCAGATAGGCAGATCTGAATCCTGAATCCTGATCTTTTTTCTTGACCATAAGGAATTCACCCCTCTTTCAGCCTCATTTTCCTTGTTTGTAAAACAACAACAAACAAAACAGTTTTTAAAAACAAACAAATGAGCACCTTCTTTCCTATCAGTGTTTCCGCAGGCACTAAGCTAACAGTGGACGCTCCCGCCTTCTTTCTGCTTCTAAGCTGCTCAATCAACTCCTGCCCCCGCCTCCCTGCCCGCGGGCCGGCTGGCCGGCCAGCCACTGCATGTAACCTCCTCTAAAAAGGCTCAAGTGCTTTAGGTCATTACGCCGAGTCCTGCACTTTGTATCATAAACACGATCCACAAGCAGAGTTAAGCGTGAAGGGCGGGTGCGAGGAGGCTGAGGAATGAATGGAAGCGACTGGGGAATGCACGCAGCTCAGGCCCCGCCCCCAGACGCGACGCGACGCGACGCGCCCCGCCCCGCCCCGCCCAGCCCAGCCCCGCTTTCCGACACCTGGTGGCGCAGGCCCTGCCTTTGCCTCTCTCCCAGCCTTCAAACCCCGCTCCACTGCTGGACTCCCGTGAGATCTGCGACTTGCCCCGGAAGACCCGCCCCCTGTGCCGTGGAGGCCAATGGGCAAGGGCGACAGTTGCGACGGTTGGGTTTTGAAGGAGCCAATGAGTGCTCGGAGCGGAGAGTTTAAGAAGCGTAAATCCGCACTGCTAAGGCCGGTCTGGAATCGGAGTCTGCTTTGAGCTGACGGTGAGAGGCGGCTGGGCCGAGCGAACCGGGGTGAGGCCGCGGCCGGGGGTGCCGGGCTGGGGGGGCTGCGGCCGGGGGTGGCCCTGTGTGGTCGGCTGTCCCAGAGCACGGTCGCCTTCCTTCCTCCGGGGCTCAGCGGGTAACCCTCCCCCTCCAGACACTCCCATGGCCCAGTTCGTGTTCGAGAGTGACCTGCACTCGCTGCTGCAGCTGGATACACCCATCCCCAATGCACCCCCTGCGCGCTGGCAGCGCAAGGCGAAGGAAGCCGCGGGGCCGGCCCCCTCGCCTATGCGGGCAGCCAACCGATCCCACAGTGCCGGCAGGACCCCGGGCCGAACTCCCGGTCAGTAGGGTGCGGCGGGACGCGGTCAGGAAGAGGGAAGGGCTGAGAACAGCCTTCACGACTGCTCCCATGGGAGCCTGTTGTGACAGTCTGCCTTCCCTCTCCCTGCCCCAGGCAAATCGAGCTCCAAGAATCAGACCACTCCCAGCAAACCTGGCGGTGACCGCTATATCCCCCATCGCAGTGCTTCCCAGATGGAGGTCGCTAGCTTCCTCCTGAGCAAGGAGAACCAGCCCGAAGACAGTCAGACGCCCACCAAGAAGGTATGTGTCCCAGGGGGACTTAAGGCAGGAAACCGATCTGTATAATCTGGATGATACCACCACCTCACCACCACGCTTACGTGCCAGGAACATCAGAAAGCATGGGCTTTGAACCTGAACGGTTTTGATGTGGAGGAAGCCAAGATCCTTCGGCTCAGTGGAAAACCACAAAATGCCCCAGAGGGTAAGACCTGAAGTTTTCAGCTCTTGGAGGGAGGTGTCATTCCATCCCCAGGGCTCGGGATAGATGAGATGGCTCTTCCCACCTAAGACTGAGGGGAGTGAAGGTGCTTCTCTGGCCTTCCTGGTTAGGGGCAGGGGGAGGTGTCAATTCTCCCAGTGTCTAGACCTACTGCGTTGCTACAGGTTACCAGAACAGACTGAAAGTACTCTATAGCCAGAAGGCCACGCCCAGCTCCAGCAGGAAGACCTGCCGTTACATTCCTTCCCTGCCAGACCGGATCCTGGACGCCCCTGAAATCCGGAATGACTACTGTAAGTGCAGCCTTCTCCCTGACCGGTGGATGGAGAAAAAGGGAGAGAGAGGGACTAGGCAAACTAGAAAGCTCATGCTCTTCCCTTCCCCCTCTGGCAGACCTGAACCTTGTGGATTGGAGCTCTGGGAATGTACTGGCTGTGGCTTTGGACAACAGTGTGTACTTGTGGAGTGCTAGCTCTGGTGACATCCTGCAGCTGCTCCAATTGGAGCAGCCTGGGGACTATATATCTTCTGTGGCCTGGATCAAAGAGGGCAACTACCTGGCTGTGGGCACCAGCAGTGCTGAGGTGCAGGTGAGACTTGTCCCTGTGCTGCAGCTCTATTGTTCCCCAGAACAAGACCCCCCAGGGGTCTTGCCCAGCAGGAGGATGTTAATGCCAAGTCCTGATCTTCATGGTCTTCTCTCTCTGTAGCTATGGGATGTGCAACAGCAGAAACGGCTTCGAAACATGACCAGTCATTCTGCCCGAGTGGGCTCCCTCTGTTGGAATAGCTATATCCTGTCCAGGTTAGTGGTTTTTGCTAGTCTGTTACAAAATCAGTCTATGATTTTGGCCCCCTCTCCCCGGACTGTACACCTCTGAACTGAAGCAGCTCTGGCCTGCTGGTAGCGTTTGGCACTGCTATAGGACCTGATTCCCTTCTTCCCTCCTGCAGTGGCTCACGCTCTGGCCACATCCACCACCATGATGTTAGGGTAGCAGAACACCATGTGGCCACATTGAGTGGCCACAGCCAGGAAGTGTGTGGGCTGCGCTGGGCCCCAGATGGACGACATTTAGCCAGTGGCGGCAACGATAACTTGGTCAACGTGTGGCCTAGTGCTCCTGGAGAAGGTGGCTGGGTTCCTCTGCAGACATTCACCCAGCATCAAGGGGCTGTCAAGGTGAGAGTGGGGCTGGGCTGGGCTGGGCCTCTGCAGACTCTCACTCGGAACCTCTGGGGACATGGGATGGTGGCATTGGACTGGGTTAATCTGTGAGCCCTATAGCTCTGTGTCTAGCTCTAGTACCTGCTGACCCCAACTTTTTATCACACCTAGGCTGTAGCTTGGTGTCCCTGGCAGCCCAATGTCCTGGCAACTGGAGGGGGCACAAGTGATCGACACATTCGTATCTGGAACGTCTGCTCTGGGGCCTGTCTGAGTGCTGTGGATGCCCATTCCCAGGTAGTCTTCCTTATTCCAGCCTCTCACTCCCAGATGCGTTCTTAATTCTATATAGCCTTCTGGGCAACCATGTCCCCTCCAGTGGCTTCACCGATGCTATACCCTGATGGTTTCCAAACTTCTAACTCAGCTCTCACTCATGAGCTCCAGACCCACATTTCCAACAGTCCACAGAGAGCTTGTCTCTAACGCCACGTGCTATAGGTGGCGCCACCCTAATATGTCCCAAATTAAACTTGTCACTTCTCCTTGGCTCCCTGAAATGCATTCCTCATCCTCCTATGTTGTTGTAAGGGACACCACTCAGAAATCTGAAAAGCCTAGAATCTTTCATCCTCCCCACCTAGTCACCAAGACGTCTCAGTTTTACCTCAGAATATCATTTACACGTGTCCCCTCCCCTCAGCCTCATCCTTCTCCCCAGTGGAGGCTCACAGCACTGGTCTTTTCATATCTCTTCCAGTCTGTCCTCTACACTGGTCTGGGTGGTCTGTTTCTGTCCTCTTTAAACCCTGCAAGGGCTCCCTATCACCTACAGTATATAATCCAAATGCTTCAGAATGATATTTGAGGCCCTTGCTGGTGTGTCTCCCTGCAAGCACTGCAGCTTCCTCTTGCCACCCCCTTGCCCAGCACATGCAGCCTTCATTCTAACCTTGGGCTCAGGTTCAAATTCTGCCTCTGCCTCCTACTAACTTAACTTGCATGTGATCTTAAGCAACTCGCTGAACTTCCTTCTGCTTGATTCCTGATCTGTAAAGTGAATAACAGTTATAACTCTCAAAAGGCTTTTGTAAGGACTACAGTCATTCAAGTCTGAGTCCGTAGCACCTGGTAGGGTGGCTAACACCACGGTGGACTTGGTTCTGATTTGAGTAGTGTTGGCTCTATGTACGTCATGCCCATGCCAGTCCCTCTCCACAGGTGTGCTCCATCCTCTGGTCTCCCCACTACAAGGAGCTCATCTCAGGCCATGGCTTTGCCCAGAACCAGCTGGTTATTTGGAAGTACCCAACCATGGCCAAGGTGGCTGAGCTGAAAGGTAGGTGCTAAGTGACAGAAACCAGAAACAAAAGGGCACGTATTGTATGACTATTTATATGAAATGTCCAGAAGAGGCAAATGCAGAGAGGGAGAAAACAGATTAATGGTTGCTAGAGGCTGAGGGGAGAGGGTAATGAGGACTTTCTTTATGGAGTGATGAAAACATTCTGGAATTACTGTTGTGATGGTTGCACAACTCTGAATATACTAGGAACCAATGAACTGTACACTTTAAAAGGATGAACTTTATAGTGTGTGAATTGTTAATTATCTCAGACTGTTCTAAACAAGCTCTCAGAATTGGAAGGCTGTAGGCATCTACCTTCATTTGCACTGCTCTCACTTTCTCCCTCCTCATGCCCCAGGTCACACAGCCCGGGTCCTTAGTCTGACCATGAGCCCAGATGGGGCTACAGTGGCATCAGCAGCAGCAGATGAGACCCTGCGGCTGTGGCGCTGCTTTGAGCTGGACGCTGCCCGGCGGCGGGAGCGGGAGAAGGCCAGCGCAGCCAAAAGCAGCCTCATCCACCAAGGCATCCGTTAAGGACCAGCTCGGCTCAGTTTTTTGCGTTTTTTTTTTTTTTTTTTTTTTTTTTTTTTTTTTACTTTTCTAATAAAGTCACGTCTCCCTCTTCGCCTGGCATGACCTCTGTTCCAGCAGCCTTCCCCGGGGCTCCTCTCTACTGTGATCAGAGAGCTAGAAACATCCATCCTGTGGGCACCTTGACCATCCCTCCTGTCTGCAGACAGGCTGGCAGGCTTTGTACCCACCTCCTCCATTCACACATGTACACACACAGCCTCAGTGGTTTCCTCTGTCACTTTTAATGAAGACATAAAGGAGTGAGCAGCCTCCACAGGCTGTATTCCCAGGCCCCCACCACCCTGACCTTTGGCCAAGAAGCTCCTACTTCAGTGTGGGGTGGAGAAGGAGGGAGCCTGGGTCCACAGTGACAGATTATTGCTGACCTCTTCAGTGTGAGGAAAAAGGCCACACGACCCTGGTGGGGGCCAGCCCTGAGTGCTCCTCTCCCACGTGTAAGGCAGGGAGGGGGAAATAAGTGTCCAGCCCTTTCGGCCCCTGGCTCTGGAGTGGCAGGGGGCAACGAGGCCTTGTCCCTGGGGCTGGCCAGAAGAGGAGGAATGGAAGCAGTGGTCCCTGTGTACCAGCTGTGGGGAGCAGAGGACCTGTCACCTGCTCAGTCCTGACCACATAAGCCCTGGTCACAGGTGTAGCTGGGGAGGACAATGACAGATGCTGCCCGAGGTGCAGTCCTGAGGCACTTAGGTGGGCGCCTAGCTAGGCCATGTTTCTCAGTTAGCCTTGACTTTGGCAGTACCTGGAGCTCCATTTTGCTGAAGTACACGGGGCAGCCGCTTGCCTTTGGTGTAAGACTGATACCAGAAATTGGAGAAGAGCAAGAAGAAGATGGTGCCGTACATCCAGATGAGGTGGATGATGATTGGATACTGGTAGTTACAGCTGGGCATGAAGTAGTACTGGGAGATGTGCAGCGAGACCAGGACAAACTGGATCTAGGACAGAAAGGCAAGGGTCAAAGGGCACAGTGAGAGGACCGGAGGGAGAGGGGGTAGAAAAACAGAATGCCGAGTAGGGAGGGCTGGGGTCAAAGGTGAAGTAGGCTGGCTAAAGGCAGGATGCAGACCAGAATGTTGAGGGGGTGGTTGTAGGTCAGGCTCAGGCCCCTCACCAGCTGGACAGCTGTCATGTGCTTTTTCCACCAAAGGTAGGGCTGAGCCACAGGGCCGAGGGCAGACAATCCATAGTACAGGTACATGATGACGTGCACAGAGGAGTTGATCATGGCGTGGAAAGAGCCCATTCCTCCTGTGCATGGACAATCAGGACCTGAGTTGGGCCTCTGGTGCCCAGTGCCTGTCCCTCCTCCCCCGTGGTCTTCACCACTCACCTGGAGCAAATTTTACCCCCCACCACCAGCTCCAGGGAAGCACTGAGTGGTGGAAGACATGTAGGAAGGTCACCTGTCCATCTTTCTTCCGGAGAATAAAGATCACCTGAGAGAAGAGTGGGGTAAGGGGTTTCAGAGCCAGGGCGTCTCACTCCTTTCTCCCCATAAGTTCTCGAATCTCACGTAACTACTCACCGTGTCCATCAGCTCAATGAACTTGGAGAACAGGAAGAGCCAGGCCACTCGAACCATCTGTAAGAAGTCAGGGCAGCCTTAGGACCGCCAAGAGCCTCTCTAAACTGGCTCATGAGCACAGGGCACATCCAAACTGCTCCTATCCCCAGGTTGCTAAGGACCTGGCCTCCGTCCCCACTTACCCTCAGCGCCTCCGGGTTGTTGGAAAAGTCCACTGGGTCGCAGCGCCAGGTGTAGGTACTCAGCCAGCCAGACATCAGGAACTATGAAGGGGTGTGGATTAGACCGCCAGACTTCCCTCCCTCCCCCAAGTCTCTTCTGTTCTCTAGACGGAGAAATAGAGCTGAGCCTCTCTGGAAAGGAGATGCCATGCTCTGGCCCTAGGGCCTGCCCCTTATCCTGCCGGCAGGAATTAAAGCCTAGGCATCCTGGGGGCCCACCTCATAGACGATGTAGAGGGAAAATGCCACCAGTGAGAAGTTGTAGACAACCATGAAGCTGCGGAGCTGGAAGGGCTTCCGATTGGCCATGATGCGAGGCCCAAGTGAAAGAACGAAGTACACGTAGGTCAGGAGGATAGAGGTCATTAGCAGGGGGGACCCCATCAGAGGGTAGCCCTGGATCCGGGGATCTGTGAATAAGGGTCAAAGGAGTCAGGAAGGGTCACAGAGTCCAAAGGGTCCCCACCAGGTGTGCAGACATGAGGTCAGGTCACAAAGGGTCAAGGGATTTGAAGGGACTCTCCACCATTAGGAGACAGCCCTAGATCCAGGGATCCCAGGGTGGGAGGGAGAAAGGGTTGGAGGACAGCATCTCACCTGCATGCTTCATCATCTCCTGGTACAAGTTCACAACAGCCTCCATCCTGGCTAAGGACTCTGGCGAGGTAGGGAGGATGGGTGTCAGGGCCGACTGTGTTCCCCCCACGCCCCAATTTCACCCCTGACCCACAGACAGGACACAGACCAGACGCGACAACTCCCAACACCTCACTGCAGAAAGGACAGAGCAGTGAGAGGAAGGAATTGCTGGGGACTAGGGTGAGGAGAAGGCCGCTCGGGGTGGGGGGCGGGATCTGCTTCCCGCATACCCTGCCTGCCTGGGAAGGGCTCTTCCGCCCTTCCTCTCCACACCTTCCTCTCCTCTCCTCACCCTCTGCTCCTCTCCAGAGATTTTTACTTTGTGACCTCCCCTCCCTTCTTCCACAAGAGGACTCTCAATTTCTGGTCTCTTTCCAGAGAGTCTTACTTCCTAACAACAGGGAACTCACCTCCAGAACGAACCTCCTCTCCCTTCCTTGCCAGTCCCTCACCTCTCCAGCCCTGGGGTCTTCCTTCTCTCCAGGGGTCCTCCCCTTCAACTTCTCCTGCCCCATTTCAGGATGCACATCTCCCGGGATGGTCCCTCCTGTCCTCTCCCCTGCTGAGTCACCCCCTCGGGCTCTCCTCTGCCCTCCTTGGCTCTCACCTCCAGCCTCTCCTCTCGTCTCCGGAGCTCTCCTCTCACCCTCCCTCTCCAGGAGCCTGGCTCTTTGAGGCTCCTGCCCTGGCGGCTCCACCTGTCTGACTAGATCTGGCAGCAGCCCCGCCCTCTGCCTGCCCCGCTGTACTGCACATGGGGTGGAGGGTGGGTCCAGGCCACAGTTCAGTACCTGGGGGACCCACCAGGATTGAGAAAGCCAAGTAAAGCCCAGGACTCACCACCCGCCCACCCCAGACCAGTCAGATGAGCTAAGGTTCTAGGTTTTGGCTAGAAACCTCCCAGGACGCCAGCCCCAGGCCTAGCCTTGGCCCAAAGAGAACTGCTGAAAACCCACACCCAGCATCCCCTCCTAAATTAGCCATAAATTCTCAGTTTGTCCTGCTTCAGAATGGGTACCATCACCCTTCTCTCCCAGGGAGGGGCAGGGAGTGGCATGTGAGGAGGTGGGGAGTAGGGGAGGTCTCAGGAATCTTCCCCTCCCTCAAGTAGGGGGTCATAATGGGCTAGGCTCTCTTCCCCTCAGAGCCTGAAGGAATGTCGGGGGAGGGCTCACCGGGACACAAAAGCCTTGGCCCAGGCGGAGGACAGCCTGGGACTCGAGGCAGTCCCAGAGGGGCAAGGCGTTCCCCGAACAGCCAGGACAGCAGATGCTCTGCGAGCTGCCTGCACTCTGGTCGGCCAGGCTCCCTCTACCCAGAGAAGCACCTGTGCAGGTACTAAGTGAAGAACACACCTTCTGACACAGCTACGGAGGCTGCACACGCGCCCCTCACACACACATGTCACAGACGCTCCCCCAACTTCCATGCCGACCCACAACTGCCCCATCAAGGTCAGGCTCCAAGTCCTCCCATACACAGAGCCCCTGTCACAGCTCCCCGCCACCAACGACAACTCGCCAGTGGCTATAGCACGTGCACGCAGAGCCCACCTGGCTCCTGCAGGCTGCAAGTGCCCTCCTCTGACACTCTGACCACCCGGACAACTCTTCATGGACTTTGACATGCATGGTCTCTAACACTCAGGCCTGCTCCTAGCTATGTTCACACTGGCAAACACACCCAAACGCACACACACTCTTTCACAGGACCCGCATTACCATGTGCAAGTGCTTGTGCTCAAACGCAGGTTTCCTCACACGTCTGAGTCTCAGATGAATGTGGTCACATACATAAACTCACACAGCCCACCTGCAGGTGAACGAGCCCAACATCACCCACACTGTGTGCAGACGTATACCTGTCCTGGGTCAGGCACACCCACAGCTCTCTTTTCACGGATGGCAGTCACCATTCTTCATTCATTCATTCATTCATTCACAATCAGACTTTTGTTGGCTGCTTATTCTGGGGTAGGGCCTACCCAGAGGCACGTGATGTAACACACAGGTCCTCCCGACCCATGTGAGCTTGCCAGCTTGTTATCTCCCAGGCTCTCTCAGCCACCATCCCCAAGTTCACCTCCCCCCAGCCTACACACGCATGCACCCTGGAGGCCTGGGGTGGCTCGAGGCTTCTGGAAGGACCTCTCCCCAAGTTTGAGCTGAATCTGGGTGTGTCCCCAGTGGGGGAACTCAGTCTGGTCCTTCCTTCCTTTCAGATGGATGAAAGGGAAAGGCAGACAGGCAAAGGAAGGGGGCGGTGGCGGTGCACAAGGGCGCCAAGGGTTGGAAGGAGTAAGAGGGGGAGAGGGGCAAGAGAAGGAGGTGGTAGAGGAAGGCCCAGGTTCAAGCAAATGGGGGCCTGGCGGGAGGGAGGCTGCTGGGGAGGCCCAGCCCCGGAGAGCTGGGACCTCCCACCCACCCTCCCCAGGAACGGCCTCGCCCACAGCCTGGGCAGGGCAGGGCAGGCCGGGCGGCCCAGCGGGGCAGGGGCCTGGGCACGTGGCGAGCCCGCCCTGGGAGGTCCCGACTCACCAGTGGGGGCCAGGCGGGCAGTCGTGGAGGGCTCGGAAGGAGCAGGGCCGGAGAGGTGTCCCCAGGGCCAGGCTGCCTGCCACTTCCTCATCTGCTGGGCCGACTTTCTGTCACCAGAGGGGGAGGGGGCGGGCCGGGTGGGGGGCGCCCGCTGATTGGGCCGCGGGCTGAGGCAGGAGGGGCCGGCCAGCCCCGTCTCTGCTGGGCCCGCGGGGTGGGGGCGGGGGCGGGGGCGGGCCGCCGGGCCCCGGGCAGGAAGCACGCCCAGCCCCTGCTCCCTACCCCTTCCCGCCGCATCGCCTCCCATCTCCGTCAGCTCGCGCGGCTGAGCCCCGGCCCGCCCCAGTTGCACCCTGCGCCTTCCTGACGTTCAGCCTGCGCGTGGCCTCATTCTGAGCCCTCTGGGGGTTTATCCACCAACAAGACCAACACAGCTTCTTTAGTGGCCGGTCCACCCGGCCTGGGACCCTGGGAAAAGTTCCAGGGTCAGCCCTCCCCGCAAAGAGCTCCCTCTCTAGAGGGTGGGACCGGAGGGGTGGGCTGCAGGCAGCCTGTGTGTGTGCGGAGAGCGGACTGGGGCAGCGGGGAGGTCTCAGCCCGAGGGAGAGGCTGCGCGGGGAAGCCTTCCCTACCAGCCCATAAACTTGGATGAGCCTAGCGTTAGGAGTTGCTGAAAGGATTGTGTGGACTGGAGGTGGGAGAATACAAGTAGCCTGGGGCAGCAACAGTTAGTGAATCACTGGCTACGCTGGCCTTCAAGGTAGTAAAAGGAAAAAGAGGGAAGTGAAGCCAGCTGTGGCTGTAGTGGTCTTGAAGGCCAAATGGAGCAGTTTGGTTTCTTCTGGAAGCAGAGGAGAAACTGAAGAGTTTTGAGGAGCCTACAATCAGACCTGTATTGTTAAATATTCATCACATATTTATCGACCACGTACGGGGTTAAGTGCTGCTGGCACACCAATGAACAAGGCAGGTGCCGTCCCTGCATGGGGTTTACTGCCCAGCCCGATCACTTTGCTCTGGCATCCAGTGAGATGAGGGTACTGGCGGGGAGACCAGGTGAGAGAGCACCCTGACCTAAGAAGGTTTGGAAACTGACGGGATTGGAGAAGCAGACACTGGAGATTTCCCCAAGACAGCTGGACCCTCTCTGTACACTTAGCTGTGTGGTCTGGCTCTGTGCGCTCTCCCTTTCCTCATCCACACACTCACCAACTAGACTAAACTACTGGGGGTGAGGACTAGGTTTCTGCAAAATGAAATCTGTATCTCCAGCAGCTCCTGAAACAGTGCTAATAACTGCATACAGGATTGTATGATGTACACGTGGAATTCAGAGGAGGTGGTGGTTTGGAAGAAACAATGTATTCCTCGGTGGTGGGATCTAGCTATGTGGAAGTTTAGTCTTAGAGTTAAGAGGTCAGAGCCAAAGTACAGCTATGATCTAGCCCATTAGTACCTATGCTTGAAAGGAAATGGCAAAAGAATTCAACTATTCAAAAGGCTCAAACTTCTTAGCATGGTACACGACGGGCTACCTGATCTGGCCCTCAGCCTCCCATTCTACCAGTGCTATTCTCCTGGGCCACGTCCTATGCTTCAACTGTTCCCCAAGGATATCAGCGTCTTTCATATCCCCCCACCCCTCCAAGCCTTGTTTCCTAACTCAATACAAGCTACAAGCCGCTCTCCCAGGCAATAAATCAGTCCCTGCGTTCGCTTCCACAATCTCCCTGCAATGCAATTACCTGCATGCCCCCTCACTATGTTTTAGTTGTCTCTGTACCTCTAGCATCTGGCCTAATGTCAGACTCACTTGACCCTCCACAATGTTTGTGGAATATTAGAGTGAATGAGAAATGTGTGAAGTGGAAGAGAGGTCAAGGGACCCAGAGTCAAGTGGGGAAAACATTAAGAATTCAAAAGACTTTCTACTTCCCTTGGGGTGGCACTATCTGTTGAGTCAATAAATATTTACTGTGTTCGGTATACTTCAGTGGCTTTGGGGGTCACACCTAACTCCAAAGGCCTGAATTTAAATCTTCCAGTTAGTACCTATATGACTTAATGTAAGTGGCTGAACCTCCATAAAATGTGAACAACAGTACCTGTCTCATATGATCGTTGTGAAGATTAAAGGAGATGACCCAGGTAAAGTGCTCAGCACTGCTTCTATCTTGACATGTCATAGACAAGGGGGGGAGCAAGAAGGTATATACTTGTATGTACATTCATAAGCATTCATGTAACAAACATTTCCTAAATGCTTACTGTGTGCAAAGCACTGTTCAGAGAGCACTATTGAGAGGCTTTGGACTAAGTGTCCATCTAGAGATGAACAAAGTCGACTATTATAAATGATGAAACGGTTCCAGAGGTCCGTTAGAGATAGAGAACTTCAACTATCCATTACTCACCTGGACCACGCGGGTAAATGACCACAGCAATCCCTCAGTAAATGCCCACTGACTACATGAATGAACATGCCCAAAGACTCACTTCCTTCAGTTCCTGTCCTAGTCCTAGGAGAAAGCGTCTTCAAATATCTGATATAGACCACCTATAGACCACCTGAGGTCCTACCAAATAGTATCTCCATGGCCCTGGGGTTATTGCAAAATACTCACAGTCTAGACGAGAAGACAGACATATAAATTAACAATTACAGAAGTGTGTGGTGAGTATTCCCACAGAGATAAACCCAGAGAGTTAAGAGAGCACCAAGGGGGGCACCTTACCCCAAGGTGGGGATTAGTTCTTGAAGGCGTCAAAGAAATGACACCAAAGCTGAGCATTAAAGGACGCTTTCTAGAAGGCAGGGAAACCTACTCCAGGCAGAGGGAAGCATGTGTGTGAAGGCATAGAAGCAGGAGATGTGGCAGGTTTAGGGAGCTCTGGGTAGTTTGGTGTGGCTCCAGCCCAAAGGTCGTATAGCTAAGGGGGAAATGTCAGCAAGAGTCAGTTATGAAGAGCCATGTATGCCTCGCTTGGTAAGAAGTTTGGATTTTAATTGTTTATCTTTTTCAGCCCTGGCTACACACTAGAATCACCTGGGAAGTTTTAAAAATATCGGTGCCTCGCTCTCACCTCCAGATTGATTCTAAGGGTTGTTTTTAATGGGAAGAGGCTTGAGCGTCTTTATGTGCTGTGTGGAAGGCAGTGAGATCCAGCATACATGGAGGGGTTAGCCTTTGGCTCAAGAGAACACCCCCCAGTCTGAAATATACAGAAAAGAAGGGTAACTTTGTCAGTGGACTGGGAGGAAATGGGACCATTTGGGACCTGCAGAGAAGCTAGGATGAAGGCCTTGGAGGTAAGAGGGTCCGCAGAAGGGTACCTACACCAGGGGCAGGCTGATGAACTGGAGAAGCTGAAGGGGTCCAGGAACTGTCTTGATAAGGATAAAGGCCAGGTGTTCGTGTGGGTAGGGAAGAATAGGCAGTCCAACAGCTGAAACTCCCCCTGAAATACCTGGCGCCTTCCTAACGGGAAGTGATGTGGCAACGTCCCCTTGGCCCCATTCTCTCTGACTCACATCTTACTCACAGCTCTCTGAGGGGCCTTTCTCCATCCTCTTTCCCCAGAAGATAAACTACTGATTTACCGTCTCCGAGGTTCAGCCTGAAAACCACCATCTGTATGAACATTAACAACTCTGTTTCCCCGATTATGCAGCTTTATATGTTTCTGCAGAAAAACTAAAGGTAAATGGGATCACAGAAGCAGGAAAAAATGGCAAAAGGTATGCCTGTATGTGCATGAGTGGGTGAGGGAGGGAGCAGGTGAAGCCGTGGAGGGAACAGGGCATGGGAGACACAGAGGAACTGGCTGAGAACAACAGGCACTGCGGGTCGAGGCTGAGAGACAGCAGGAGTGGCAGATAGGAAGGGAAGCAGCCTCCCAGGGCCTGTGTCAAGCTTCTCCCTTCCCCATCCTGTAAAGGGCAAAGGGCGCTTTCTACACAGTATCCACACAGAGGAGCTGAGCAGAGGGCTGAGTCCGTGAGGACAGTGGAGTGAAGACGAGGGTGAAGGGCTCATCAGTTAATCATTCTGCATGTACCTGGGCCTTAGCTCACTAGTGTCCTCTGCCTAAGGCTGGGACCTTGGCTGAAGGAAAGACATCCGGCCCGCAGAAGAGAGAGACTGCATGCAAACAGTTATCACACCATCTGGAATTTGGGGATTGCCTGGACCCTTGAGAGGTCAGGGGCAAGGTCTGATCCATTGTAGGTAGCCAATGCCAACACATTATGGGTATCGTTCAGTGTTCACTGAACTGAAGTAAAGAAACTCAGCTTGGGGGAGAGGGCTGTGATAGAATGTGCAGGAAGAGCTCTGGAGAGAGAAAAGGGAAGGCTTTGGTGAGGGGACAATCCAGGGGAGGTTATCAAGATGGAAGAAAGAGAGTTAGCAAGATCTGGAAGATGTGGGAGAAGGGCCAAAAGGGGAAAAGAGGAAACGCAGCTTACTGTTCAATACTTTCTCTGGCAAGTGTAGGGCCAGCTGCTTTCCATATGCTCTTATGGTTCAGTCCTGTAAGTTAAGTACTTATCTGTAAGTACTTACCTGTAAGTACTTACCTGTAACGTAAGTACTATTATCACTGCTTAACAGATGGAAAAAAAAACAAAATCAGAAAGGGTGAAGGATTTCCTCAAGGTCACACAGCAAGTGAGGTGGAAGCAACATAGATGTTCCAAGCTGAGGAAAAAGTGTGGACAAAGGGATGGATGGAGGGAAGCACAGGATGGGAGTAGAGAATTGCAAGTGATTCTGTTTGGCTAAAGGATATGGTGAGTGAAAGGCCTTCATATGCTAGGTTAAAAAGGAGGTTGGCCCCAAATCATGAAGTGTTTTAAATGAAAGACTGAGGAGTTTTATTTGTACTGGGATGTCCCTGAAGATTTTTAAGGGGTTGGTATGATCCCCATTGTTATTGATAACGAAAAACCTGGTGAGAGTGAGATGATCAAGAGGAAAGCAGAGGAAGGGAGAGCAGGTGGGAGACCAGCTCAGAGGCACAGGTGTGACAGAGTGAGGGCCTAACCTAGAGCAACGGAGTGAGAAGGAAGAAGAGGGGAGAGAGCAGAGAGAGGACCCAGAACTGACAGCAAGGTTGGCATGCTGGATAATGCAGGTGGAGCAGGCTGGAGGAAGTGAATGCAGTTTGGGACATCCGGAGTTTGAGGAAGGATGGCACATCCCCCAGGCAATCTGAAACACAGTACTGTAAGCTTAGGGGAAAGGACGGGGCTCGGGGGGGAAAAAATATCTGCGGATTGCCTGTAGAGATGAAACCACACAAAGTGGACTGTAGTAGCTGTAGGTCTGGTCGTATACAGATACTGTCCCATCCCCCTGCTTTCATCTCCTTTAAGGAATTCCTGTCCCGCTCCACTGGCCTTTTAATCATGGTGTTCTCTCCACTTCCCCCAATGCTCCTAATGGTACAGAATCCAAGCAGCAACAATCAGAGTTCTTACATGGGATGAGCTATATGCGGTAGAGTGGAGAAACGCAGAGACAGAGAGCCTAGATGACACTGGAGCCCCTGACCCACCTGGAGCTGGTCACCCTTCAACTCCACATCCGCATAACCCAAATCCAGTTGGGTCTCTCTCTCTCTCCTCTCTCTCTCTCTCTCTCTCTCTCTTCAGTTAAGCTAGTTTAATTGTAATATGTTGCAATCAAATATACCATGTGATAAAAACGAGATTGCTCAGGAGAGAGGAGAAGAATAGTATTAGCATTTCAGTGCTAACTATATGCCTGGAGGCCCTTGTGTGCTTTTCTAAGAAGCTTGGACTTTATCCTGTAGAAAATTAAGAGCTATTTAAAGGTTTAAATTGAATCTTAAATATGCTCGGTGGAAAGTACCTTTCTGAGGTCGGTGCTATAATCCCATTTTACAGAGGTAGAGATTGAGGTTCTTGGAAGTGAAGTAACTTGCCTAAGGTCACACAATGGGTAAGTGTCCAGGTCAGGTATAATTTAAGAATGGTCAAGTGTACAGGGGAGGAGGTGGTAAAGACTTTACAGAAGTAGGTGCCACTGGGAGGATGAATTGTTCACTAGGTGAACAGGGGTTTGGAGCAGGAAAAAGAGAGGGAAGACATACCAAGGAGAGGGCAGAGCATGTGTTAGGTATGGAAGTGTGAGACAGCACCTGACCTGCAGGTGTTGCCGATAGCTTAGAGTACAGTGGCAAGAACCAGGACGTTGCCATGGCAAAACAAGGCCTAAAGCACTGGTGGTGAGTGTGAGGAAGAGGCAAGCATGGAGCTCTGGTTTGTGATGCCCACTGAATCACACAGCCACCCGTGAAGACCTGAGCCCGGATTGAGTAAGCACAGACAGAGGAGAGGACGCATCCCAGCTGCACAGAGAGACCTCTGAGTGGTGAAGGGCCTCCTTTAGAGATGGGATGTAGGCAGACTGTGGAACTGAGTCTTCAGCTGGCGTGGACAGGGAACAGACACAGTTTAGAACAGAGGAAAAGGAACACTACCAGTGAGGGAGCTTGTCATCTGATCTCAAATCTAAATCACACAATTTAAGAGATCAAACTGGGCTTTAATAGAAGAGTGTAGGTGACAACTAAGTGCGAGAAAGTTCATACAACAAGATTTGAAAATGACTTATCACATCAGGCAAACCAATATAAAAATGCTCCAGTGCCTGTTCTGCACATCGTGGGGGATGAAACGTGCCCAGAGGGTCTCTCCTGACACGTGAGCATAGCTGTATGCACAGATGAGCTGCAGAGGGAGGAAGAGTTACCTCCTCATAGAAGGACTGGTCAATCATTGATTTAAGCAACAACTACTGACAGCAGACTTCTAGACACTATCCTGAAGACAGTTAATATTTATTGAGCTTCTACTATTGTCAGGCACACTATTCTAAGCACTTTGTTATATTAATGTATTTAAACTTCACAGCATCCCCCAAAATAAGGAAACTGAGGCACAGAGAGGTAAATCAACTTGCCTAAGGCCACACAGCTAGTCGGTGGCACAGCTAGAATTTGAACCCAGGCAGTCTGGCACTAGAAACTGCTCTTTTAACCAAAATGCTACATTATACTCTCTCTCCAAAGTCAACCTAATAATAATAATAATAGCAGCAACTACCACTTAACGTGTTTATGATGGTCCAGATGCCATAGTATGCCAGGCATGCACATTTCTTGCCAAAGATCATATGGCTCCCAGACAGAAGAACTGGATTCAAACCTTGGCAGTTCAGGGTGCTTGAACTTGGGGGACAATAAAGACCAGCAGGAGCTAGAATAAGTTTGCACAAGGCACAAATGTGGAGCGGAAAATAGGAGGTCGTTGGCCTTACCTGGTGGGAGTGGCACTGGGTTGTAGACAGACTGGGTTGTTGGAAAGCTTCACAGAGGAGTGACTCATGAGCTGAATTTTGAAAGATAAGATTGAGTAGTCATCACAGAATGATGGGGCAAAATGTTCCATGCAGAGGGAACAGTGGGACTAAAGGAATGGGGTCTGTTACATTCAGGAAACTTCAAGCACTTTGAAGTGGGTGTCAGGACACTACAGAAAATAAGTCAGAAGTCAGGGGCTAGATCACACAGAATCCTACTTGCCTTTCCAGGAAATCTGAGCTGTTTTTCAAACTTCCACTGAAGTAAATGTAAAAAAAAAAAAAAAGGAAGAAGAAATATCCCCAGAGAATTTAATGGCTAATTATGAAGCCCTTCAGACTAGTAGGAATTCTTTGAAGTCTATTTTCTCTTACTGCATGCATGATAATTCTGCATTCTGTTTAAATTATTTACCCTCGAATAAAATGGGCATTCTAGGATGATTTTTTTTTAATATTTATTTATTTAGGCTGCTCCGGGTCTTAGCTGTGGCACGCGGGATCTTCGTTGCAGCATGCAGACTTCTTAGTTGTGGCACGCGGACTCTTAGTTGTGGCATGCATGTGGGATCTAGCTCCCCGACCAGGGATCAAACCCGGGCCCCCTGCATTGGGAGCGTGGAGTCTTACCCACTGGACTACCAGGGAAGTCCCTCTAGGATGATTTTTATCCTGCGACTTTCAGTATGCCTAGCACACTGCCCCTACCAACCTGCCAGGTATGTGGACTCCAGTTTGAGAAACATGGGAAGGAAACTATCAAAAGGATTTTAATCAAGGGAGTGATGTGATCAGACCTGCAGTTTAGATAGATGTATCTGGCAGCCATATGGAAGATGAGTTGGAGTGGGCAAGACTGGATACAGGGAGTCTGAACAATACTTTTAGGGTGAGAGGCCCAGGGCCTAAACTGCAGGGCAGGATCCTGGGGAGACAGAATTGACAGGATTTAGTATCTGATTGAGTTGGGGGGGCGTGTTTAGGATGGCTTCCATAGACCTGGCTTAGGTCACACCTAGGATGTTAGAAAAGAAACAGGTTTGAAGGGAAAGATGATTGGATTTGGACATTCAGAACCTGAGGTACTTGTGGATCATATGGGCAGAGATACCCAATAGGCATCTGCAAGTCAGCAAAGAGGTCTGGGCTGAAAATAAAACCTGTTTGAGTTATGTACATAAAGGTGGTGGTCACAAGGAGAGCAGGTAGAATAAGAAAAGAGGGTTAAGGACAGAGTACTGGAGAATAACAACATTCAAGAAGCAGGCAGAGGGGGACTTCCCTGGTGGCACAGTGGTTAAGAGCATGCGCTCCCAATGCAGGAGGGCCCGGGTTCCATTCCTGGTCAGGGAACTAGATCCCACATGCATGGCACAGCTAAGAGTCTGCATGCCACAACTAAGGAGCCCGCCTGCCGCAACTAAGACCCAGCGCAACCGAATAAATAAATGCTTTTTTTAAAAAAAAGGAAGCAGGCAGAGGGACAAAAGGCCAAGAGCTGCAGAGAAGGAATGGCCAGAGAGGTGGGAGCCGGTGAAGGGCAAGAGGTGAAAAGTTAATGGCCAGCACTGTTAAACACCATGGAGATAAGTAAGAAATATAAGGACTGAAAAAAGTCTGGATTTAGCCATCAGGTCAGCAGTGATCTGAGACAGGGTAGTTCCCGAGGAAGGGTGGAAGTGGGGCTAAAGAGTGAATGGGAGGTGTGCAGGAAAATGGTAGGCTCTGTATTTCACGAGCGTGGCTGTGTGTCAGTGAGTGGGGACATGGACTCAAGAAGGACTAACATGGAAGCATACTAACCAAGGCCATGAAAATGGGTGCAGCCCAGAGAAATTAGTGCAAAAAAAGAAATAAGGATGCTCTACATTTGGGGTGTGGGCCAGAGAAGATGAAGAATCAAAATAACCATAAACTAGGGAAATTCGGGTGAGGGCCAGGGAAGGCAGTGGAATGGCCGAGGCAAAGCGGGAAGGGGAGCAGCCTAGGGCTCCTTGGATTTGATTTAGTAAGGAAGGGTATCATGACATGGAAAAGTATAATTTACTGCTTTTATGGGGGAGTCTCTCTGGTACATATATCTTGCCCGGGGGGAGAGAGGGGGCTCCCTGAGTGGGAAGGTGACTTCTGGCATTCAATGCATTTATCTCTGCGGTAACTTACTACCTCTTTGATGAATTTTCACTAAAGAACTAGTGAAAGCTAGAAAACAATTTTAGGGAAGTGATCTAGAGGGATGTGGGTATTTTAAGCTGCAGGTGACAGGGAACTTTAGGAACAGTTTGGAGGGGTTCAAGGGATTGGCGGGCTGATCTAGGAAAAACCTAGCCTATAATAACATAGTCATGCAACGAGGAATATGAAAAATGCCAGGGATAAACAGGCTGGAGAATCATTGCCAGAGACTTTAAAGCTAGGAAGGATCACTGGGAGCACCTAGGCGAGAAAACCGAGGCCTATAGGGAAGTCAGGGGCCTTGTCCATGATGTACTTGGGGAAGCTGCCATGTGCAAGTGGTAGGCGACATCTTGAGAACATGTGAACTCATCAAGAGATGACAACAGGGCTTCCCTGGTGGCGCAGTGGTTGAGAGTCTGCCTGCCGATGCAGGGGACACGGGTTCGTGCCCCGGTCCAGGAGGATCCCACATGCCGCGGAGCGGCTGGGCCCGTGAGCCATGGCCTCTGAGCCTGCGCATCCGGAGCCTGTGCTCCGCAATGGGAGAGGCCATGACAGGGAGAGGCCTGCGTAGCGCAAAAAAAAAAAGAGATGACAAGAGAGATCCAGGAGCTGCCTCAGAGACGCACAGGAGCTCAAGAACAAAAGAGAGATAAGTTAAAGGGAAGAAGAGAGGAAGTTTGTCCTGTGGGACAAAACCCATGTTGAAGCAATGGATGCCCTGGCCCTGTCAGATGGATTGGAGTTCACCTGTTCCAGTTAGAAAGCCCCATCTGCAGGGTGGCAAACCCCTTCCAAGTGTTAGCCCCTGTGCGTTCAAAGCTGACGGGCCAGAGCCACATCGAGCCTCCATAGGTCGGTACAGTGAACCCTCCGGACTGAACCAGAGAGGGACCACAGCCCCCAACCCTACTCCTGGTCCACTGCTAAACTTCAATAGGCTAGCCCCCCAAATCTGGAACAGATGGAAGAAAATGTACACCCCTTGGTAGTTTCTCTGAACAGTAATCAGGAGTTGACCTAGGGTGGGCATTTGGAAGGATTCCGCCTCCGTCCTGCCTGGTGCTGGGATCAGCTCACACGGCTCCTGTGTCCACAGGGCACAGAGAATACATTGTCCATAAGGAGGATTATTCTGTACAAGAAGCTCAGACAAAGGGAGAGGTTGTTCCCAGCTGCCTGGGGGAGGTGAGAAGGGGGTGGGAAAGGGACCAGCCTTGCACTGGGGCATTCCTGCAGAGCTCAGCTTCTTCCCTTCAACAGCAGGACAGGAGGTGGGTGCTACACCCGCTGCAGCTCAGTCCTCATGGCAGGACTGATAATGGAGTTAGAAGGAGCACTTAGCTAGAACAACCTATCTACCTTGGCTGTTTCCCAAGAAAATGCAAGGTGAAGTTAGGTGACCTAGCTAGGTAGGGCAGCAATAGACACCAGGAGGGGAAGAGAACAGGGTGACTGGGGCAATCAGCAAAAGGGACATTCAACAGTGACTGAGTCCCAGCCTCAGGGCAGAGCTGGAGAGGGAGTGGTCCTAGCAATGGGTGTCGTGGGAACACTGATGCATCCACCTTCAGCAGGATGACCTCTGTGCTACAGAATATTGAAGTTTCACAGCTGCTGCTTCTTTCGCCATCCCAGACACACACCTGGGAGACGATGGCCTAATCTCATTCTCCCGGGGCCCCAAGAGTAGGAGAAAACACAAGCCCTAGGCCAAACAGAGCCATCAGAAACTGAGCAACACTACCAGAGTGGAGCAAGAGGGCCATCTTTTGCAAATCTGAAATCTGAGCAAGGGAGCAGGTCAATGTCCTCTTCTTGAAAGGAAACTCTGTATTCCCTCCTTTGGGAATGAGTGTGTTAGGGATGGGAGATACTCTCCATTGAGGCATTTACTGGCCTGTATGGGCCCCAAAGTTGGCAATGCTACATAGGTTTGTGCACTCCAGAGGATCTGGGGTTGAGGGGTTGGGAATGAGAGCACGTGCTCCCGGAGTGAATATAAAGACATGAGTGCCTGCGGAGTAAGGACTGTTGGTTTAAGGGCACAAGATGTAGGTGGGGTCCTGCATATGTCCCTGCTGGCGCAGGAGGACATTTCCACTCTGGGAGGACAAGGAATCCATTTCAGATGGTACTTTGGGAATGACGTCGATATTAGGCTGGGACAACAAAGAAACTTGGGGTGGTTTCAATAGGTCCAAAAAGTTTTCAAGAAACTTTCAATAGGAAGGAATCTTTTGGTAGAATAAAGGACATCAGTCACCAAAAGATGCTCCAGGGGTTTTAGAGAAGCACACCTTGAACTCTATCCAATATGACAGTTAGCTCTGACATTTCCAGTGTGAAGGGAAGAGAAGATAAGGAACATCTGAGTGGGCTGATAGACCGGTAAGGGAGCACTGTTGAAGTGGGGGACAGGTCTGACATTGCCTCAGAGCTGATGGCAGGACTTTCCGTGCTCCTGTGTGCTATGATCAGTGAGCTGTGTGAATACCATTTCTTGTCTTGATGGAACGGGAACGGATGTGACATCTGCAACCACTTTCCCGGCCCTTTGCTGCCACAGCCTGGCAGAATTCTGCCTGGCACTGAACAAATGCCAAAGTACTAATGTGTGACAGAAGAGAACAGAAAAAAGGCAGCTGGAAGGTGTGAGAAGGGCCTCCTATTACCTCTCAGGACATTTAGATCAAAGCTAAGAAAACTTTTTATTGGAAAACAAATTAGAATTGCCTTGCAGCAACCTTGAAAGTCTCTGACGTGTAGTCTCCAATCCCTACATAGCTGTCTCAATTTATCTGTCAGATTAACCCTGATACAGTGGCCATCAACTTAAATAACTTTATTCAGAGAAACCCTTTGGTCCACTTCTGCTGACTCAACCCCTGCCCTAGCTCACAACAAAGAGCTAAGCAAGGCAGCTTAAGCTGGAGACCCAAGCCCACTCTGCTCTCAGCTTTATAAAAGCAGGCAAAAGTACTGGCGGCTGCCACCTCCCGCCATCCACCTGGCCCTTATTGGAACCACAGGCTCAGTGTACTGGAGAAAAACCATCCTGGCTGGAGCCCAGGAACCAGGCAAATTATGAGGATAACTCAACCATGATGAAAGATGGTGTGAGGTGCAATTCCCCTCTCCCGCTAAAATAAGAAAAAAAGAGTCTGGGGAACAAGGGACTTTTTCATCTGCTAAGAAAAACCCTTTCTCACATCATCCTGCCTGGTAAAGCCACTTCCTGAAGAAGCCCCCATATACCGGGCCTTCAACATCTTCCTTCGTGTGTGAGGTGTAGGGTAAAGGACAGGGTACTTTGTGACTATTTCCCAGATAAGAGCTGAACTGGCTTCTCAGAGGATGGAGAACAGAGCAGGCCTGAGCTTCTCCAGAGCCACAAGTGGACGGTCTGTCTCAGACCAGAAGCCTCGTCACCTGCAGCTTGGAGAGATGGCCAGGATGGAATCTGGGCAGGAAGGCCTGCGGAGACAGCAGGCCTCTAAGGACACAGAGGCTGTCACCGTTTCTGGCAGCACGAAATAAGCACAGGCTTTCAAACAGAGCTGAGTGGTCCATGATCTTGTGTCCATCAGCTCACCACAGACGTGAAGCAGTATCAGATCAGGATAAGTTCTGGATCGAGGACTGAAGAGGGGGCAGTGGGGAGAAGTGGCTGTAGAAACTCTCATTTATTGAATACCCATTATTTCATAGACTGTGCCAAGTGTTTTACATTCATTTTCCCATTTTAATCCTCACAACAACCCTATGAGGTAGGTATTATCACCATTTATAAACAAGAAAACCGGCTCAGAAAAATTAGGTCACTTGCCCAAAGTCACACAGCTAGTCGGCACTGGAGATGGGATCTGTCTGTGGCTGAAAGCCCGTATTCTTTTTATTATACCCATCTAGGTCAGCTTTGGGCAAAAGGCAGCTTCACTGCCCAACTCTGCAAAGAGCACCTGGGAGTGGAGGTTGTCGGCCACACTCACCGCTGGTAGGGATGCATGGAAGCCGACTTGATGTTGGTTTTTATTCCACTTGGCATTTTCCCTAAAAGGAACATGAAGAAAGACACCTGAAGCACAGTAAGACGTTCATGGTAAATCAGAAATGTGGTCCCTCAGGTTCCCTTCTGCACCTCCGCTATCATCTCAGAATCTCTGTGGCATCTGACCCTGGACGGCAAGGCTCAGAGGTATGGCTCTTCGTCCAGCCCTCTCCCTGAAGATGTCTAGGAGGAGGAATAGTGGGAGGGGTTGGAACACACCTGGCTCCTGCTCACCCCCTCCTAGAAAAAGAGAACTAAATCTGTGGGACCCCCATTTAATGTCACAGGTAAAAGAGTGCTATGTTCTCTCTTATTTTAATTGTCCCTTTGTCTGGACAGCTTGGAAGAAAATACCTCTTCTAGCTGCTTGCATCTGAACTCTGCCAGGCTGCTCTTATAATTACTAAAAGCGAGCAGGAGAGACAGGATACAGAGAAAGGAATACACGCAGCACCGGGAAACTTGCCTGCTTGTCCATTCCCAACACACCTACCCAATGGTCCTAATGAAGGTCTGACCATTCATTTTTCTATCTAAGACAAGACAGTGAGAACACACCTAATACCCAGAGTTAAAGGGGACAGAAGGGTAGTTGAGACCGAGGTCTGAGATGGGGTGGGAGGCGAGAGCAGTTTCTGCTTGTCAAAGTTCTTCCTCATTGTCAGGTACCTATTAAGGGTCTCAAATGAGACTTTTACTCCAAAAGTTTTTTTTCTGGGTCACAGTCCAAGGGAGAAAAGGAGAGTATCTCCAGCTCTGGGGACGCTGGGGCCCCAGATAACCCAGCTTATTCCCACTTCCCTGCTCAAGGTCTGCCACCATGCCAATCCCTGTCACCTTACCTGGTTGACCTGCTTGGGCCATCTGCACCCCACTGAGCATTGGCTGCTGCTGACTCGGAGCTCCTGCCATCTGCACCTGCTGTAGTCCTGAGGCTCCTGCGAGGATTGTCCCAGCTCCTGGCTGGCCCGGCTGGCCAGGACCACTGCTGCCTGAAGGCCTCCAATTAGACAGCCCCTTCCCAAAGGCAACAGCTGCCACTAACGCATTGGTGTCTGCTGGGTTAAAGGTCTGCTTGTTCGGCCGGAGACCTGAAGAAAAAGGTAAGTGGGGACCCCGAGGTATGCCTCTGGCCCTGGACCGAACCTAGCAGCAGGAAGACCAGTATGGGTACCAGGGCTTGGAGTTCTGACTTCAGCAGAATCTAGGCTCCCTGGCAGCCCAGAGGAAGAGCCAGAGGACCCCCATGACTATCTCAGAATACGCCCTTCTCCCTTTGCCCATTTCCTCCACCTGCTCCAGGGCTAGCCAGAAATACAAAAGGCTAACAGAATGGACACATACCTTTTCCCAAGCAGCACATCCTTTCGTCCTCACTTCACCACTACCAACACCACCCTTCCTATTGATCTTATCCCTCTTTCCTCCTCCGTTTTGCCACCAATCCCTCCATACCTCCACTCTCCGCTTCTCGTTCCTCTTTGCTGATTTTCTCCAGAAGGTTTGAGCACATTTTATTCAAGCTCTGGATCTGCTTCTGCAACACACATAAATTTGTGCAGAGATTAGGGCAAGCAAGAAATGATTACGGGGAAGTTTCTTCCTTGGGCTATTCCAGGGGCAACTGAGGGTAACCAGCTGTGCATCCCTACCATACAGAGGTGGTAATGCCCAGCTTCTCATGATAAAATTTGGGGTGGGGGCAGCAGGGCAGTGACTCAGTCCAACCTGAGCTGCATCAGCACCAATGCGGGCAGCATCCGTTGTCAGCTGCTTCTCTTGCTCTTCTACCTCAGGGTCAGGCTTGGTTCTCAGATGGTCAGGGACCACCTCATGGCTAAAAACAGGTACCCGTCCTTCAGTCTGCCTCTGTAACACACAGATTTTATTGATCCTACTCTGCACTCCAAGAAGATTCAATATGGCCTGATATACACATAGTTCCTTCCACAGGCAAACAGTGCATTTTCAGGGAAAACACAACCTGAGACTAACAATATCTGGTTTCCTAAGACACTATCCCCCTCACTCCATCCTTCAGTTCTGTCTACTCACTCCCCTATCTCTACCAGACCTAAGGATAAACCTATTTCTGCCACATTTAAATCAAAGATTGAAAGAGAAAAAGTCAGGGACTTCCCTGGTGGTCCAAAGGTTAAGGCTCCGTGCTTTCACTGCAGGGAGCACGGGCTGGATCCCTGGTCGGGGAACTAAGATCCCACATGCCGCGCAGCTCAGCCAAAAAACAACGACGACAACAAAAAAAAAAAAGAAAAAAAAGAAAAAGTCACAAAAGAACATACTTTCTGCTCAAGACAGGTGTTGGAGGAAAAAGGTCTTTGTCTTGGTGACATATGCCTCAGATTAATTCAGTTTGGGAATGGCTCTCCCAACTCCAGAAGGACAAAAAGCAAAGTCTCCGAAATGCAGCCCTCGCTTCTTACTGCCACACACTACTGCAGATTCAGAACTTCTAGAATAGCCAACCAACCACTGTGCCCTCAGTCCTCATCTAAGAACTTAATTTCCCAAGTTGCACCCCTCTCCTCCTCTTACCATGAGATCTTCATCTCGGTCTGGGGACAACACCAGAGGGATGATGACCTGGTTACGGAACAGTGGTGTCTTTTCATGCTTCAAGACCTTGTTCAGAGTGTTCAGCTGTCCAGAGAGCAAGGCAAAGCTGTCCAGGACAGATGGCCTGGTGGTGGAAAGAAGGTGTCAGAATGTTCCCAGTAAAGGAGCCTCAAAGGGGGTCCTTCAGACTAGGAATACCCAGACTCACCCCCAAAACACTCATAGCCCTACGGCTGGCCTGGGCAGGAACTAGCCTGGCTCACAGGGATTATGGGGTTAAGAAAGAGGGACACACTTTCAGTTTCTGATACAGACGGAGAAGAAAGGCAGGTCATTATAGCAGGCCCCCCTTATCTGCAGTTTCACCTTCCGAGATTTCATCTACCTGTGGTCAACCACAGTCCAAAAATATTAAATGGCAAATTCCAGAAAAAAACAATCCATAAGTTTTAAACTGGGCGCTGTTCTGATCACTGTGACGAAATCTTGCTTCATCCTGCTCTGTCCCACCCAGGACGTTAATCACCCCTTTGTCCAGCATATCCATGCTGTATACGCTACCCACCCCATTAGTATAGAAAAAAAAACATAGTATATACAGTAAAGGTTTCAGTACTATCACAGTTTCAGGAATCCACAGAGGGTCTTAGAACTTATCCCCCACAGATTAGGGGGGACTACTATATATGAATGGGGGTAAGGACAATGGCAAAATAGGAACCATGGCTACACTATTATCACTAAAACTTCAGAAACTGGGTAAAAGTCTCCCTTCTGGCCTAAAAATAGTATCCACACTTCCAGAGTAGATTGGACCTAAAAGACTCAGCAACATCCATGGCAAGAGATCCAGTATGAATACTGTAGTGGGAGGACCCACTGCGGGAGGACCTCCTCCCAGAGAAGTCAAATGATGAGAATCAAAAGCTAGTGAGAGGGGCTTCCCTGGTGGCGCAGTGGTTGAGAGTCCGCCTGCCGCTGCAGGGGACGTGGGTTCGTGCCCCGGTCCGGGAAGATCCCACATGCCGCAGAGAGGCTGGGCCCATGAGCCATGGCCGCTGAGCCTGTGCGTCCGGAGCCTGTGCTCCACAACGGGAGAGGCCACAACAGTGAGAGGCCTGTGTACCGCCAAAAAAAAAAAAAAAAAAAAAAAAAATAGTGAGAACCTGGGCTGGGAAACTGGGCATTTCTCTACTTCCTTACCATGGGGGCCCAAAGCCAACTTCAGTGTTAAATGTTGGGAAACCCAACTCTTTCTAAATCAAGAGATGTTTGCAAACTGATAAATGGTTACGTCACTGGAGATGTCCTATCCAGCAGGTGGCCTGGCCCCCCATCCATGGAGCCCTCCCCAGCTTGCCCTGGCAACCCTTACCAGGTCAGCCGGTCATATTCATTCTCCAACTTGTAAATGAAACTCCCCAGCGAATTCTTCAGATCAGCCACTTGACTCAGCAGTGCATCTAATGATGCCTCAAGCTGCTTCTCCTCCCTCTGCACCAATAGGAATAGGTTGGTTACTCAGATGAGTGTGAGGATGACACATACAGAGGAAGGCTGAAAAGCCAGAATGACAGTGTGCGATACCAGTCCAGTGACACAGGATCTCATTGGCATAGTGAGAGCCAGGTTGTTTACTTTCTTTGGTATTAGGGTTACAGACAGCGTCAACCCTTAGACCTTTACACCCATTCATCTGACCTCAATTCCTCCTACCTACTGATTCCTTTCTCTCATTGCTCCCAATCCAGGCCTGGTTTTTCTCTGTATTAGGTACACTCTATTCTCTCCCACTGAGTAATTTTCACCAGACCTAATGCCTGGGGTTTATTGTCTTTTGGGCACCTCTGCAGCATACATACTCTGACTTCCTCTGTCCTAAAACCTGCCGGTGAGTGTAGCCGTTCTTGCCCACGATACAATCTCTGGAAAATCTACCTACACATGAAGGCTCTTCTGAATACCTGCCACTGCCGCCGCCGCCACCACCGCGGCCATCCCCCACCTTCATTTGCCCTCAGTCTTTGCTCCTTTAACCTCCTCCTTGCTAAATTAATCTGCACTCATTTTATCTCTGTGCCAATATTCCTGTGCCCCTTTCACAAGCTTAGTCAACCTATAAAAGCTTACGGAGAGGCTACCAGCTGCAAGAAACTAAGTGACAAATGAAAAACGGGCACAGACTAGGAAGAATGAAGCAAAACTGTCTTAGCAAATTGCCAACGTGCAGGACAGAAGCCTTGATCCTTGGTTCCACCCACGGCCTCAGATTATATTAGTCTGGCTTTTGGCCACCGCGGTCCCACAATTCCTTCCACCCTCGGGCTTCTCTCCAATTACAGATTACCTGTTCTGTCGGCATCCGACAACGGCCATCCAACAGCCTAGGCCGGGGCCTGAGCCGATCCACCACTTTCTTGAGCCGTCTTCCTTGGACTGCACCTCAACCTTCCCAAATTACAACCTGATCCTTTCCCACACCCTAGCAAGTCAGTGCTGCCTTCTCCCTCCCGACTTAACCGCAGTCTGTCTCCCATCAGCCGGGCTCTACCCCCATCTCTCATCTGCGCCGCTCCCTCGCCAGTGGGCCTCTGCCCCATCGCGCGTCCCCTTATTCGACGGTCGAGGGCTCTACCCCCTCCTCTCAGCCCCAACTCCTCACTCCCTCCTCCGCCAGCCCACTCTCGGTCCCCGATACCCGAAGCTAGCTAGCGGTCACTAGCGCCAACCTGGCCCTCACCTGCATTGCGGCAACAGGGGCGGTGTCAAAGACTTCCTCTTCCGTTTCCCAAGTCAGCCAATCAGAAAGCTCAGGACTCGGCCCTCCCCCTCACTTCCTGTCTCGCCGGTCGCCAGGCCGCCGGGTCAGGGGTCACGAGCGGAGCAGCTTCTCTGGCCCGGGCCAGCGCGGGAGGGCTGTGTGATGGCCTCGGAGCGCCCGGAGCCGGAGGTGAGGGGCGGGCGGGCGCAGCGCTGGGTCCCGAGATCCGAGGGGGAGGGTCCGGCGGCCGGGCGCGGTCGTGGCCTCCTCCGGGTCCGGAGCCGCCGGGTCAGCCCGAAGCCCAAACATTCGTCATCTCCTTCCCCGCACTTTCCCGGGGGGCCTAGAGGAGGAGCTTGTCGCTATTTTGTTTGCCGAAATTTCATCCACGACGCCAACTCTAGGGCTCTCGGGTTCTTTGACCTCAAAATGGTATTAAGAAAACCTGTATTTTGATTTTCCGTTGCAGTTTCAGTGGGCAGCTTTGCCAGTTGCTGCATTTCTTCAAATATTGGAATGCCATAAACAGCATGAATTTAGTTCTAGCGCTCATGCTTTTGGAGAGCAGCTTTGGTTTCATGAAAAAACATTTGACTCAGAGAGAAGCCTCGTTCCGGTATTGGCGCTGCCGTGTAACTATCTGTGCAACTTCGGGCAAGTCTTGACTTCCCGGCCTGTTTCCTTCTCCATAAAGTACTTATCATTGGTGTATTGTTAGGGTCACATGTTTTAAATCATAAAATGCAAATAAAGTATCCATAAGGTGCCAAGGACCATGCAAGGAACTTTATATACATTGTGTCATTCAAACTTGTGCAAAGGAAGGTGGCAATACCCACTGTCATTTACAGGTAAGAAACTGAAAATCGAGAGAAGTACCTTACCCAAGTGCTACTCTCAGCTGGGGTGTAGCAGAGTTTTGGAGTTAGAAGATCTGAGTGTAAAATCTCAGATTTGGAAAGAACAACGTCACTAGGAGAGGGGCGCAGTGTTACAAGAGAATATATGAGTAGATGGGAAGGGTGAGAGTTGTGTATGATGCAGATAGTTGTCATTACTTATGGAATGCTTACTGTGTGTCAGGGACCATCTCAGCACTTTACCAACATCAATTAATACTCTGAACCCTACGCAGTAGACAATATTATCATCCCCATTTTTCGGTTGAGGAAACTGAGGCACAGAGATAGATATTAAGAGTAATAAAGTTGCACAGCTAGTAAGTACCAGAGCCAGGACTCCAAAACTGGTGGTCTGCTGTAGATCTTGTGTTCTTAGTCATAATGTTTACAGTATAAATAATAAAGTAGCCACAGGATGGTAAATCTCCAATTCGATGTCGCGAGCCCCAAGATTAAATATGGTTGTAGGAAACTACCCTATTAAAAAGGATCAGATGTGTTGACAGGGGTGATGGAGTAGCCTATGCATCAGAAATAGCATTGAGAAAAACCGATGAAGGAATTTGGAGTATGTTTTGTTATGGATTAAAATGAGAAGAAATGGAGGGATGTTGTGGTGAAATACAACATACCTGTTAGGCAGGTAGTCTAAAACAGCATTGCATCCAATGCAAGGCATATATGTCAGTTTTCTAGTAGCCACATTTAAAAAGGTAAAAACAGGTAAAATTAACTTTAATAATATATTTTTCTTTAACCCCCTTATTTCCAAAACATCATTTCAATATGTAATAAATATTAAAAATTATGAGATATTTAACATTCTTTTATTGTACCAAGTCTTTAAAATCCAGAGTGTATTTTACAGCATATCTCACTTTGGACTAGCAACATCTCTAGTGCTCAGTAGCCCCATATGGTAGTGGCTACCATATTGAGCAGTGCAGATCAAAGGGAACTTGGAGTCAAGACGTACACTCCTGGAAGTCTCACTCAGCCAAAAGTTCATTTGTTGAATTCTTGATTTACATTTCTGAAAATTTTATCTCGAAGGTAAAGGGAGTGAAGAGTTCTGCCCCTGAGCAGAAAAGTGACTGATCGTTAGATGTTATTACAATTCCAAGAGAGAAATATTGGGCATAGTCAGATTTAAGAAGTCATTCATTCCTCAGATACTTAAATTATTTCATGCTGCTGCTATGGACTCAGAATTGTGCTAATTATCAGGGTGGATGTGGAGCAGTGTAAGACACATTCCCTATTCTAATGGAGTGCACATGTTGAATTATGATAATAAGCGCTTCAAAGGAAAAGTACAGATTGAATGAGTGTTTAACAGGGGTTCTTAACCTAATTGTTCAGTGGAGGGGGTGGATCAGAAAGCCTCAGAGGAATGACATTTAAGCCGGAAGAAGGAGTGGAAGGTGGCTGTGAGAAGAGGCAGAGCGCATGCATTACAGGCAAAGGGAATAGTGAAAATCCTGAGGTAAGGAGGAGCTGAGGACCTTCAGAGAACTAAGACGAAGCAGCTGCCAGTGTGGACGCAGTGGCAGTGAGAATAGCTAACACGAGTGCTTACTGAGTATCATCTAATACTGGGAAAACCCCTGTGAAATAGGCACCGTTGGGACTCCCCTGGCAGTCCAGTGGTTAAGACTAAGCCTTCCAGTGTAGGGGGTGCGGGTGCGAGTTCGATCCCTGGTCGGGGAGCTAAGATCCCACATGCCTCGCGGCCAAAAAACCAAAACATAAAACAGAAGTAATATTGTAACAAATTCAATAAAGACTTTAAAAATGGTCCACATCAAAAAAATCTTAAAAAAAAATGGTCCACATCAAAAAAATCTTAAAAAAAAAAAAAGCACTCTTACTATCCCTGTTTCTCAGATGAGGAAATTAAGGCACAGAGAGTGTAAGTAACTTCACCAAGGCCTTATACTAATAAGCAGCAGAACCAGCGTTTGATCCGAGGTGCTCAAACTCAGGTGGAGGTGGGTGAGAGAGAAGGCTGGTGAAGAAGATTCAGGTTGAAGCCGTGCTAGAGGTTCAGGACTTTGGCATAAGTACAGTGGTTCAAGGGCAGGTGGAGACTACATTATTTTGTGGGATTCTGTTAACAGAAAACAGCACAGGGGTTGGAAAAGTCCAGGAATAATTTATACCTTAACCACCAAGGGACAGGGGCAATGAACAAACAACAAATTAACAAGATGGACAATGTTTGCTTCATCCTGGTATACGTGGTATGCAGCACAGTGCCTGATAATGTTTTATTCATCTTGCTATAAATGGTATATAGGCCTCAATAAATTTTCCAAAGAATGATAGGCTTCCTCTGTCATTGTTCTGACTCTCCTGATTAAATGCCACAGCATCCTTCTGAAGTAGACATTCTTTTCCTTTTTTAAAATTTATTTATTTTATTTATTTATTTTTGGCTGCATTGCGTCTTCGTTGCTGCGTGTGGGCTTTTCTTTAGTTGCAGCGAGTGGGACCTACTCTTCGTGGCGGTGCGCAGGCTTCTCATTGCGGTGGCTTCTCTTGTTGTGGAGCACGGGCTCTAGGCGCACGGGCTTCAGTAGTTGTGGCACTTGGGCTTAGTAGTTGTAGTTCGCGGGCTCTAGAGTGCAGGCTCAGTAGTTGTGGCGCATGGGCTTAGTTGCTCCGTGGCATGTGGGATCTTCCCGGACCAGGGCTCGAACCCGTGTCCCCTGCATTGGGCAGGCGGATTCTTAACCACTGCGCCACCAAGGAAGTCCCTGAAGTAGCCATTCTTATCCACATGTTATAGATGAAGAAACTGAGGCCTGGGAAAACTAATTTGTCCAAGCTCACCTAGATAGCAAGTAGTAGAGCCAGATTTAAATCCAGATCTCTGACTTAGAAACCCTGCTTTCCCTTTGCCAGACTGCTCCAGTGCACTTCAGACTCAGAAGGATTAAGTATCAGGGATTAAAGCTCCATATGAGTGTGGGTGCTGGGAGAACACAACTAATTCAGGGATTCTCAAACAGTAAAGCAAAAAATCACTTGGGGGAGCTTGTTACGTATAGCTTCCCAAGCTCTCTCAGCTCTTAATTCAATTGGTCTCGGATGGTGCCCAGGAACCTGCATTTTAACAAGCACCTCAGGTGGTTCTGATGCTGCTGGTCCTTGGATCACACTTGGAAAAATACCATTCTAGCTGCTTTAATTAATTCTTGAGTCTTTAGTTCTGTTAAATCACCTCTTGAATGTGAAGAAAACTTAGAGATGATGTTTGTGAAAATGTAGTCGTTGACTTGGAAGGATCATGTATGGGGGGAATGTTGCGAGAAAACTCGAGTTAGGAAATGTTCCTGGTTTCAAGAGAGTGGATTCTATAAGAACTGATTGGTGAACTAGACTTCTGTTTGGCCTTGAAGAGTCAGTCTGTCATTCAAAATAACCTTCGAAACAAGGTGGAGAAATGGAAGCTGCACAGCAGTGGAATTAAGCAGCCTACTAACAAATAGTGTGAAGAAAATCTTCTAATAGGACAGTGCTTGTTTATATCCTCCATCTGGTGTATTTCCCTTTCCCTCCTCACTAGGCCAACCCTGCTCAGTCTTCAGGGTCACTTTCTCTTAAGACTCTTGCCTGAGTCAGGTTACTTTGTTACATGCTGTCATAAAACCACATTCTTATCCTTGGCACACCTAGTTTGTATTAATGTAGTATTTAGAGTGATTATTTGATTAGTTTTTTCCTCCATTATAGGGTAAATCTTGCGAGGGCAGAGAATGCCAATTTTTGCTTTCCATTGTATCCTTAGGACCGGCCCAGTGCTAGCATGTATCAGGCTCTCCGTAAATTTGTTGACTGATAAATGAATGCATGCTCACCTTGCCTTTGTCCTCTTGGGACTTGGATGAGGACTTGATGGCATCCTGATCAAATTAGCAGGGAAATTAAGCTGGAAAGGGATTTACTAGCAGACAAAACAGTAGTCAGGCTTCACAATAGAAAATAGGCTGGATTTATCGAATGTAATAGGACGAATTGAATAATTGTGTGTGTCCCAAAAAAGCCAGCTGCATGAGGAGAGAATGGGGGATGTGTCTAAGCAGCAGCAGAAGCGAGAAAGTCAGAGAGGTTTCTTGGGTCAGTAGCATGGTAAAGCTTCGCCTGAAGTAAATAGAATCTAGGAGATTCTGAATCTGTGACCTCTCCTGGGTATTGTGCTCTATTCTGGCCCCCACATTTTAAGTTGAAAAGTAGACCAACCAGAGTTCATTTGTAGGCACGTGATCTAAGATCTAAAATAGTGAGGGAACTTGAGACCATGCCGTTTTCTTTTTGTTTTATTTTATTTTTATTTATCTTTGGCTGCGTTGGGTCTTTGCTTTCTCTAGTTGCAGCAAGTGGGGGCTACTCTTCGTTGTGCGGGCTTCTATTGCGGTGGCTTCTCTTGTTGCAGAGCACGGGCTCTAGGGACGCGGGCTTCAGCAGTTGTGGCTCGCAGGCTGTAGAGCGCAGGCTCAGTAGTTGTGGTGCATGGGCTTAGTTGCTCCGCGGCATGTGGGATCTTCCCGGACCAGGGCTCGAACCCGTGTCCCCTGCATTGGCAGGCAGATTTTTAACCACTGCGCCACCAGGGAAGCCCGAAACCATGCTGTTTGAGCTACATTTAAGGAACCTGGAGATGTTTATTATGGAGAATCAAAGACTCAGAACCATCATCAGATGTTGATAGCTTCTCCTTTGGCAGAGGTTCAGAGTTTTCCCTGTGTGGCCTCAGGAGGTAAAACCCAAAGTGAGTTAGATATGTTCAAGAGAACAGATTTCAAGAGCAGGCCAAGGTAATATCAACAAGACAGACTCTGGCTCAGTGTGAAGAAATTTTCAACTCTGCCAGCTAAGTGGGGGTGAGCCAAAAAAGCTGAGGGGAATGGCTGTGCAGGACTTCCTCCAGACTCAAAGAAGCAGCACCTTGTTACCACTACTATGTGCATTTATGTGACACTTTTAACTTTACAGTGTACTTTCACCCATCATTGGGGTAGGTGGTGGTATTTTATAGAGGAGGAAACTAAAATTCAAGCCCAGAGTCTCAGCTATCATATCACATTTTCTTTCCATAATACTGTAATTCTGTCTAAAACAAATCTATTCAAGTTTACACAACTCCCCTTCCCCCGATTCCAGAATTGTAGAAAAGAAGATGATACCAGTAAAGAACATACTAGTGAAAAAAAACTTGGTAAAAACAACTTTCAGGGAGGCAAAGTCCAAACAACAGACTGGGTTAGTTTTTCCATAAAGCAGATGAGGAAGGATGAGAACTCTTGAACAGCAAAAGCCAGATGTTGAAAAAAATGAAAAATTAGGCATCTCTGGTAAGATACTAAGAACATAGCTTGAAATAGAGAAGAGAATAAATATAGCTTGCGAGAGCAATTCCCCTCATTCATACATTCATTCAACAAATACTCAAACCCTTAGTGTGTCTTGGCACTGCGCTAGTTACTAGAGATACAACAAAGAACAATACAGACATCTCCTACCTCCCTGGAGCTCCTACACTTGTAGGGGAAACCAACGTTAAAAAATACACAAATTCTTCATTATGAACTGTGGTGGATGCTATTAAGTAGTCCAGACTGCTTTGTGAATGCCTAGCAGAGATAACAAACAGTGTAGGGAATCATGGAAAGGTTCATTTATTAAACCCAGAGTGGCCAGGATTTTAGTCCTAGAAGATGAAGTGAGCAAGTGTCCCCAACTGTCCTTATGGTGCTCCCTCCTTTAACCCTGGCTCAATATGGGCCAAAACTCCTTTCTTGGATATTTCCTTGCATAACTGAAACAGGCTGGCATTTGAAAAAAAGTCTTCACTAAGCACCAAAGAACAACAAAAGGAAAAATATGGAGACTAGTGTTAAGATTACCTTACCTTAAGAAAAGTTGTACTGCTTGTGATTCATTTTAAATGCCGCGTTTGCTTTGCTTAGCTTAGAACATATAGTGAATTCACTTATTCAGCAAAATTTTATTGAGCATCCTATTGCCAAGCAATGCACCAGGCTCTGGGGATAGAGTGATAAACAGAAAGGGCTGCTGAACTGGGATATCCTTCCTATTCTGATAATACTGAGCCCAGCCCGTCCTTTTTTAGATAAGAACCTTGGCAAGGATCCAGCATAGTCAACTTGTAGACGAGAGAGGTCACTAATATCATACCCACACCAGTTCAGCCAATCCTGAGGGAGAGGTTGCCTACTGGCATTGAGCACAGTTGCGCTTTCTCTGAGAAAGCCAAAGCCCAATGCAAATGAATATATTTTATGGTGTTTATTGGTGCTCTAATCATACATATGGAAGCCATCAGGCCTTGAATTTCTTATAAGGGTGTTGACAAAATACCAATGAAAAGTTAATATTAAATGTTTTACAGTACAATATGTAAGTATACCCAAGTTAATAGACTAACACTGTGGGAAAGAAATTAGGCAATCTGGCAGAATTTTCGAGATGTTAATCAGGGAGAAGGCCGTCTTTTCTATTTATTTATTTATGGGAGTATCTCCTTTTGAGACCAAGGATCAGAGAAAGAGAGGGCAGGTAATTGCTGCAGTTTCCTTCTTTGCCAGTAGACCCCTTTTGTCTTTTTAGGAGTTTGGCAATAAGAGCGTTCAGTTTGATGGGACCTTTTGAGGGGGATGGTGGTTAGAAATGATGGGAAATAGCTATATCTGATTTCTCTAGCTAACGGAAATCATCCTGCAACTTACTGGTTTCTGATGTTGCCTTAGTCATCCTTGACACCTTGTTTTTTTGGCTTTTCTTTTGGTTACTTTCCTCCCTACTTCAGTTAATCACCAGTTCTTGTCCATTTTTTTTTTTTTTTTTTTGCGGTACGGGGACTCTCACTGTTGTGGTCTCTCCCGTTGCGGAGCACAGGCTCCGGACACGCAGGCTCAGCGGCCATGGCTCAAGGGCCCAGCCGCTCCGCAGCATGTGGGATCTTCCCGGACCGGGGCACGAACCCGTGTCCCCTGCATCGGCAGGCGGAGTCTCAACCACTGCGCCACCAGGGAAGCCCCTTGTCCATCTTATTTTAAAGATTCCTTAAAGTACAGTTGAGCTCACTTCACTTGATCACTTGTCTTGAAGGTTAGTTCAACTGACTTTTCCAAGACTCTCAGTGAAAGGCAGCGCTGGTTTTGCATTCTAGCACACAACTACTTGTCTCTTCAGGAACAGTCTCAAGCAGTTCACAGAATGGCTGCTTTGAGTAGCTCTGGTCTCGGCCATTGTCATCTCCCCTGATTGTTAGGGGATCTTTCTAAGTCATGTGGTAGCCAGACGGAATTTTTTTTTAATGCAGATATAATAGTACAGCCCTGCTGAAAAAAGAGTTTGGTAGCTTGACCTAACTCTTGGATAAAATCCAAAATCCTAGCCAGGGCCTGCCTCAGGCCAGTGCAGGGAAACAGTACAACAGAGTATTACCCAAAATGTGATTTCAGATGGTGCAGAGACAAAACACAAAATAATACTAAATCACATCATATTGATGTTTAAATTGTCTTTTTGATTATGTCAGAGCATCCTTTCTATTTATAAACCCCCATCGTGTTCCTTCTTGTAACCACTTTAAATCTTTTCTGCTCTTAAGTCCCTGGTGTGATCCAGTTGTCACACTCAGTAGATGGGTTTTGCAGCTCATCAAGCCTGGGTTTGACTTCTGGCCCTATGCCTACGAATTCTGCTAAGAATTCTGCTGAGAAATTAACTTTTTTGGACCTCAGCTTTCTTCTATTAAATGTTTTGTGTGAAGACTGAATGCAGTTACTTAGGTAAAGAGCCTAGTACTGGGCCTGGTAATAACCTGTAATAGTTGACTTCTATTATATTCTTATAAGTGCCATGCACCATGCTGAGGGCTTCATATGCACGGTTTCCCTTCATCTGCAGGACAGCATAATTAGATTGGTATTAGGATTTATCTCCATTTTACAAATGAGGACACCGAGGCTTAAATAGTTTAAGTGCCTTTTCCACAATCTCACAGCTAATAAGAGGCTGAATTGGGATTCAAACCCAGGCTGTTTGAGTCTGAACTTCTTGTACTGAACTTTTACAGTGTACAATTGGATGTATTTTAGGTGCTCAATAAATATGAGTTCCTTCCCTCTTCTTCCTTCTCCTCTCATCCATGCCATTTCCTAATATCTGTTTCTATACCTCTTTATGCTTGCCTTCTGAGGAAAAAAGACTTCCTTCATCTTTAGCCATTGCATCGCTGCTCTCCACACTCTTCTCCGACATCAGGCACCCTTCATTATTGCTTTTCCACGACTTTTTCCATCTCTTCTCCATGCATATTTCCCCATTATTGAAAAAAAATCTTCACTTCCTTTCAACATCCCGTTTCTCAACAGGTAGTCACTGACTTCTGCTCACTTCCTCACAGCCTGTCATTTCCCCCTCACTAGGAGCACCGGAGGAGAAATTTGCAGTTTGTCTAAACAGGAGGAGAGTAATCTTTTCATCTGAGGCAAGAGTAAGGGGATAAAGGAATGTTACAGATAAGGGTTAATCTGGAGGAAACATTGGGGGAGTTCACACCAGTTGACCCTTATTTTCTCTGCAAAACAGTAGGCACATTTATCTGCTGGGATGGCGGGGGTTGAGAGATTGGAAAACCTGAGTGGAATAAGGAAAGGTTACTGACCAGGGAGAAATAAAAGGATTGGTAAAGGCCACTAGAAGTGGCACCACTGGCGAGGTGACAAGTTTCTTTCTGTCAAAGTACAGCTGGTGTGGTGTTTGTGTGGATAAGGAAGAAAGTCAAATTCATCCTGAGTCAAGATTTAGCCGGGCTTGTGTAGTGACAGGTGAGGACACGGGCAAGGGAACTGACACTTGTTAGGACACAGTTGAACCGACTGCCCATGAGGCAGTGGAAGGAAGGAACTAGAGCGTTGACAGCTGAGAAGGTTGTGGGTGGGAGACTGTGACCCACAGAAGCTGGGCTTTGAGGTCTTTAGTAGGCTGCCATTCACCCAGTGAAGATCCTTTAGTGCGTGCTGTTGTCAAGGCTTATTAGGAGAAACTGCCAGGCATTATTGTCTGCTCTCTTTTAAGCAATTTGCTAAGCACAGGGACACAAAAATAGAGCAAGACACAATCCCCACCCTCATAGAACTTAGAGTTTATAGGAGAAACTCACATATCCGTTGAAATGTGCAAAGGTCACTTGGTCTACATAGAGGTCTTTATAGGGGGAATGGGAGCCAAGAGTTGAGAATTGAATCCTTGGGAAGCCCTTGCACTGAGGTGGGGGTAAACGTTTCACTTCTGCTGCCTTGCCTCTCACTCATGGATTCTGAGCTCTTTGGACAAGTTACTTGCACCATGATCTATATGTACTAGGAACTAGTGAATTTTTATGGATTTTTTAAAATGTCTCTTTGTCCCCAGGTGGAAGAAGCTGGGCAGGTGTTCCTGTTGATGAAAAAGGATTATCGAATATCCCGAAATGTTCGCCTGGCTTGGTTCCTCAATCACCTGCATCAGACTGTGCAGGCCACGCCCCAGGAGATGCTGGTGAGGCCCAGAGACACACAGGATGTGAAGGGCTAGCCCCGATGATCTGTTTTTTTAGGAGGGTGCTGGAAACACACAGGAGGGGAGACTAACTCTGAGGGGTCTGATTCTAGGAGGGGCAGGTGACTTTGCCCACAAGATGAGTCCCCAGGGGAAATCTTGTTTAATTGTTTTTCCAGCTCGGAAGAGTGCTTGGTTGGGTTGCAGAAGGTAGAACCAATGGTGCGTCATTTTGGATATGGAAGTCAGGTCCTGGAAAGAAAGGGGTGACTTCCTGACTCTTCCCTTTCCTCCCCGTCCTAATTGGCAGCTTCAGTCTGAGCAGGAGTTGGAAGTCCTCAGTGTCCTGCCTCCTGGATGGCAGCCAGAGGAACCGGTGGTCCCCAGGCCATTCCTCCTTGTACCATCCACCCGGGTCACCTTCCTGGCCTGGCAGTATCGGTTTGTCATTGAGCTGGACCTCAGCCCATCTACTGGCATTGTGGTAAGGGGTTGGTTGAGGGGAGACAGTGGGAAGAAAGGATTGGGTGGGAAGTGAGGAGAAGAGGAGGGGCCTGGGATAAGTGAAGAATGATCCCACAGTGATGCTGTTTTGGAAAGGAGACAGGTTTCCTTTACACAACGGAAGGAGTGGGGGGTGTTTGAAGACAGATCCCATTCATCTGTGGCACCGTATTTGGATGTGTGATCAACCTTAAGAGTCCCACTGACCCATGGAAGCTGCTTGTTTCTGCCCTCCGCTCAGGGCTGCCTTTGGTTATCCTTGAGAGACCTTTCTCTGCATTGCCCTCAGGATGATTCCACAGGCGAGATCTTGTTTGATGAAGTTTTCCATGCCCTCTCCCGCTGCCTAGGCGGGCTGCTCCGGCCCTTCCGAGTGCCTGGATCTTGCATCGACTTCCAACCTGAGATCTACGTCACTATCCAGGCCTACTCCTCAATCATTGGCTTGCAGTCCCACCAGGTATTGCATCCTTTCTTCAAGTTTGTATCCTCAGACCTAATTTCGGATAGTCCACTGACCAAGTCCTTATCCTGTCTCCACGGTCCGTGCCCAAAGTCCCTAGCTCTCCTCGAACCTGTTCCTAGTCATCTCTGTGAGTCTCTGTCCTCTTAAGAAGCATCCATTGCTCTGGTCTTACAGGGCCTTCCCATAGCGTTAGGTGAGTTGGCATTGACTGGACAAATGCCCCTCTCATTCCTCCTCTAAGTCTCTGGTCCTGGCCGCTGAATGACTGTTTTCTCTCCCCCACTCCCTTTAGTTCCATCAGAAGGTTAGCTAATGTCCTAACTCCTTGCACTACCAGCAGGAGAAACAAAGACCCAGAAACATAATTTCTTCCAAGGACAGAGGAGGGTCATTTTTCTCCTAGAGCCCTGTGAACTGGTGGGTGTAACACTGACCACACAAATAATTACAGGGCTTATCCAGCACCCAAGCAGGCCATCAGAAGGCACTCCTTTTTGGAGAATGGCCAAGTCTGTTACTGGAATATCTGTATTGGGCTTAGATAAGCATTGGTCCAGTTTCCCTTCATCTACTCTTAACCACCCTCAACTCACTGGTAGAGGCTTACCCTGAAATTGTCCCTGATGGCTTCATTGTCACCTTAGCTATCAAACTGGCTTTGAGAGAGGGGGATGCAAGGAACAGTATCTGAGGGGCTGAAATATACACAAGGCAATTGGTACATGCCTGGATCCCAGCCCTCTGCCCTGGTTTAAAGTGTTCTCCTAGTGCAGGTGTTAGGACTGTTGGCTGTGGGCTACATCCCCAGACTTTGCAGGTGCTCACAGTCAAGGCGGGAAAAGCCTGGATATTAGGTAATCACTCAACACTTGGTTCACTTTGACAAACACTTACTAAAGCCTGATATATGCCAGGCCTGGGCTGGGTCCTGGAGACACAGATGAATCAGACCCTGTCCCTGTCCTGATGGGAGGGGTTGAGAGTTAGTTGCGGAGACAGATATTAAAGGGGGTAATTTCAGTTGAATGTGATAAGGGCACTGATAAATTTTGACTCGTGATATGGGAGCACCCAGCCAAGCCTGGGGCAGCAACAGGAGAGACTTTTGGACAAAGAGGCATTTGAACTGAATCTTGAAGGATGAATTGATGTTAACAATTCAAAGAAGAGGAAATGGGCTTTCCAGGCAGAGGGGCCAGCAAAAGCAAAGACACAGAGCTATGAAACTGTGCTCTCAATCACAGGGGTTCTAGGGAACTACATGTTACTCAGTTGGACACAATGAAGTTTGAATGATGGGGGGAGGGTTAGGGGGGTGGTAAAGAGGAGACTGGAGAGATAAGTGGGGGCAGAATTATGAAAGGCCTTGAACATGGCTAAGAACTTGTACTTTATTCTGTAGGGGAGTTTAGTGTGGTGGTGAAGAGCACTGGATCTGGAATAACAGTGCCTTATGTGCTTCCTGGCTATACCACTTACTGGCTGTGTGCTCTTATGCAAGTTACTTAACCTCTCTGTGCATCTGGGTCTTTTCTCCAAAATGGGGATGTCAACAGTACCAGTGTTGCATGGTGATTGAATTAATACATGTCAAGCATTTAAAACGGTGCCTGCCACATAGAAAACATGCAAATGTTAGCTTTTAAAACTATTAGCCATGGGTAGAGAACCACTGGAGGTTTGGAATGTCAGTGACAGGATCAGATGCGAACACTAGGAAGGTCACACTTGTTTGTGGCCAGTGAGAAAGATGGATGGGGGACAAATTCTGGATTGGGGAGAACAGGAAGAAGAGTATTGCAGCATGGGAGAGGAGATAAGTGCTGAACAAGGACAGCAGCTGTGGAGAAGACAAGGAGTGAGAACTTAGGTAAGCCTCCAGGGCCACTTGCCACTAAGTCAGCTAAGAAGTCAGACAGCTTCCTCACTTGTCTCTGTAGCTCCCTCAAGATGCATCCTGCTGTTTTTCAAAACAAACAAACAAAAAGTCACGTTTATAATACATGCCCAGTGAAGGAGATTTGAAAAATACGTAAAATATAAAAAACTCACAAAACTCACTCATAATAACCACCCAGAAATAACTACTATTGACATGTTGTGGACTGTGTTTCTTCTCTTTGAGTTTGTGTTTACTTTCCTCGCCACCACCCCTCCATCCAGAGAGAGGAGAAACATCAGGCTCATTCTAAACACACAGTTCTACATCCTGCTTTTTTAACGTGTGATACGGGCATTTTTCCGTGTCACTAAATATTTTTGAAAACACAATTTTTAATGACCACTTGTCTTCATATTTTATCATATTTTGTCGTTATATATTTAGGCAAACCTTTACTGTTGGACCCTTAGGTTGACCCAGTTTTCACTCTTCTAAACAATACAGCTCTGAGCATCTTTCTCACCTTTTCACAGCCCCAGTTCCCACTATTCCTCTGATTCTGTTTCTCTTCTCACAGTCAGGCCTTTAGTGGTCCAGAGTCCCGCTCTGCCCTCTTCTGGCTGTCCCCACCCACTCACCCAGTTCTGAATAGAGAGAAGTAGCTGTTGCACAGGAGGGCAGGGGTTGGGGAGAAGTGGGCAGGTTGTAGGAGTCTGATGGGGGCAGGGAGAGAGGAGAGATCCCGAGGGCCACCACAGGGACCACCAGGCCTTTATAAAATTTTTAGGATGGGGGCACTTATTTATGTCGAGAGTAGAAGGAAGGAAACCCATGGAGAGAGAATGAAGCTATTAGATAAAAGATCCAAGAGTAGATGGAGCGATTAGCTTTAGGGAGAAAAAGGAGGAAGAGGAATCTTTTCTTCTGAGCCTGAAAGGAAGAACTAGAACACATAGATATAAACGTCTAGCAAACACTGAGGACATTTTCAATGGGTTGGAGAGTAGTACACCCTCAGGGTTAGGGTGAGTGGGTAGTTCCTGTTGACTTGTTTCCTTTCTCTGTGAAGAGGGGGGTGGGAATTATCTGCTGAGGGTAAAAGGAAGGAAGGAGCATTCACTGGGGGAATAAGATTTTGAGCTTAAAAAAGAGAAAAGGTCCAGAACAGCTTCTGTGTGCAGTGCTTAGAAATCAGCAAGAATAAGAACATATGAGTCAATGAGAAAGGCTTTGCCTGGCCAGATAGGGCAGCTTATAGACAAAGTTCCGGAGGCCGAGGTGGAGGAAACTGGAAGATCTTCTGGTGCCTCCACGCTTGGGGAAGCCCAGTGTGGAGAATAAATAGGGAGACCAGAGGGGTACTGCCCAGTGTCCCCCTGACCTTCATGGCTTGCTCTTTCCATCGTGCTTCTCAGGTGCTGGTCCAGGGCTGCCTTTTGGACCCTTCCCAGCGGGAGATGTTCCTGCAACAGGTGTATGAGCAGCTCTGTCTCTTTGAGGATAAGGTGGCCACCATGCTGCAGCAGCAGTATGATCCCCAGAGCCAGGTATGTGGGAGAGAAAGTGGGTAGAGGCCACTTAGAAAGAGGAGCTGTTAAGGGACAGAGAGGAGAGAGGAAGGACAAGCCAAATATTATAGAGGGAAAAGACAGCAGAAAAAAAGGGCTAAAAGCCGGGGACAGAGGGAGCCAAGGAAAGAAGTGCTAGTGAGTGCACACAACAGGTTTCCTGTTGAAGAGCGCTCGGATACACTCCCCAAGACACACGTTCTTGCTGGGAGAAAACGTGAAGGCAATTTGCTTGTGTTTTTTCAGTCCTGCATCTTCTGCCCCAGTGGCTCTGAGAAGGTGATCATGGGTGACTTTGATCTCTAGTATTTTGTACAATCAGTGATAAAGCTGCTTGGGCTCACTACAGTGCACTTTCTCATTCCTTTAGATATCCTAGAAGTAGCCAGGCAGATAGCAGTTCTCTATGTCTGAAGACTTAATCTGATTGATGTGTAAGACATTTCATAATGGCGATGGGAAGAATATGGAAAAGGGGCCTTATTGGCAAAAGGTGGGGAAGCCCTGCTGCAGTACAGTGTGGTGCTTCATCTGGTGCTGGGCTCCCTGCCCATCTGAGGGTCAGTATCCAAGCACACAGTAGGGGAGGGAGCATAGTCAGGACTTGGCCGCACAGCAGGGGAATTGGGGTCCTCACAGGATTAGGCCCGTCTGGCCTGGGCAATGCTGGGCTATAAATTCTGGTTTTGCTGTGGAGGGGGCAGCAGTGCCATCTGTCCCATTCTATCTTTTCTGTAACTTGAACCAGGCAGAGGACCAGTCCCCAGACTCAGGGGAGCCCCCGGGCCGGAAAGTGGGAGTCTCCATGGTGACAGCTGATCTTGGACTGGTCAGTATGATCCGTCAGGGCATCTTGGCACTGCAGTTGCTGCCGTCAAACTCTAGTGCAGGTCAGTAGAAGGAATGTCGGTGGGACTGGGGAAAAGGGGCAATACAGGAAGGGAAGGGGGCATTATCAGCAAAGATAGAGGTTCCAGGGGATCAGTGGGCCCCAGGGAAGAGTGTCTATTTCCTTGTTTGTAAAAGGTAAGTGTTTATTAGTGTATATCTCAAGTACCCCCTGCTCTGACAACCGTCATGGACCCTAGTGGGAAGGAGTAGAGCACCAAGGTCGTCGCTTAGGAGGAAGTTGGGATCCAGCCCTCAAGAGGAAGGAACGGGAGGGAAGGAGAGAAGGAAAGGTGCTGGAGGATTATAAAACACATTGGTTGGTGGACACTGACGCCCCGTCCATCAGATGCCTCCCCGTGCCTTTGATCAGGCCAGGGTCCCCAGGTCTGAGTCTGATGCTTCCTGCTCCAGGTATCATTGTGATCACAGATGGGGTGACCAGTGTCCCTGATGTTGCTGTGTGTGAGACGTTGCTGAACCAGCTTCGCAGTGGCACTGTGGCTTGCTCCTTTGTGCAGGTGAGGACTTTCTGGGAAGGAGGAGAGGGAAGTGTCGTATATCACAAGGTGGGCTGTGGCTGGTTACTTTCTTGCAGGCAATGATTTCCCAGGTAAAGCCAATGACATAGTTCTGGAGGGTGGGGGGGGGACATCATGTGTAGAACAAGGTAGGTACTGTGGTGGGAGAGGACTCTCATCTTTGTCCTCTTTCCTTAGGATGTGAGAGACAGCATGTTATAGGAAGAAGAATGCAGAATTTGCAGTCTGGCAGTCAGTTCCAGTCCCACCTCTCTTATTAGATTAATTATTACTGTTTTGGTTGCAAGGGTCAGAAAACCCAGCTCAAACTGGCTTAAGCAGAGGAGGGAGTAGGTATATTCAGGGACCTGCAGCCAGTTTGGATTGACAGACTATAGGATAGGAGGCAGAGAGCTGTGGGAAACAAGGCTGGAGGGTAGGCATAGGCCACGCATGGAAAGCTGCTTCTGCTGTGTTAGGCGTTCCAGCATAATTCTGCGGGTGATACAGATATATGGAAGGAAAACCACTAGCTGGGTTTATGTTTTATAAAGGCCACTCGTGTTGCTGGGGGAAGGGCAGGAGAGAAGGCAGGGAGGCTGTTAATTGCAGTGGTCAGGTAAGAGAGGATCAGGGTTTAAACTGGGGGGATTCAGGGTAAGAGAGAAGGGGGTAGGATTGAGGAAATGAAGCGGTAGAGTCAACATAACTTGTGATCAGCAGAATGTAAGGGGTGAGCAAGAGAGAGGGGCTAAGGATGTCTCCAGGTTTCTGACTTCACTGATGACGGTGTATCTGGCAGAGCAAACAGAGAGCAGCAGCTGGGGTGGAGTGAGGACAGGACGGTGAATCCAGGTGTTGTGAATGTTGTGTTTGAGGTGCCTGTGGGTCAACAGGGTAGCTGTAAAGCATCACCTCTGGAGTTAGGCATGCCTGGCCGGCATCCTGGCTTCAGTTACTGGCTGTGTGACATGGGGCACATCACTGTCGCTTCTTGGTTGGATTCATTTGTAAATGGGTGAGATGATGCATTTAAAGGGCTTAGCATAATGCATAATTACGTAATGAATGACTGCTGTTCATAGCAGCTAGCAGTTGGATATGCAGATCGGATACTCAAGAGACAGCACTAGCTGAGAGATAGCAAGTTAGGACTTGGCAGCCGACACATGGTGTTTGAGAAGGGAGGAGGGTCCCCAAAGAACCTGGGGGCCGCCAGTGTTCAAAGATCTTTCATAGGAAGAGGGCCCAGCAAAGAATGAAGGGAAATCATCAGACAAGAACCAGGAGCTCTGGTGTCAAAAATTTCGGAGTTTGGGGGAAAAAAGGAGAACTTAACAGCATGAGATGCAGCAGAGAGATCATGTAAAATGAGGAATGAAAAGTGGGAGATCAGCTTGGTGCTTTGTGACCACCTAGAGAGGCGGGATAGGGAGGGTGGGAGGGAGACTCAAGAGGGAGGAGATATGGGGATATATGTAAATGTATAGCTGATTCACTGTGTTATAAAGCAGAAACTAACACACCATTGTAAAGCAATTATACTCCAATAAAGATGTTAAAAAAAAAAAGAAAAGTGCCCTTTGGGTTTGGCAATTAGGAGGTGGTTATGGGGATTTTTTGCAGGCCATTTCAGTGAAGAGGCAGCGAGGGAAATGATTGCAGTGGATTGAAGAGTGGAGAGAAGAGAAGGAAGGAGAGAAAAGTGTTGACACGCAGAATTTGGTTGTTCAGATCGAGTTGGGAGTGAGAGAGAGAATGGCAGCCAGAGGGGAGTACAGGGTGGAAGGAGAGGGGTGTTCTGCTTTGTTTTGTTTTTTAAGCTAGAGACTTCAGCGTGTTTCCAAGGAGCTGTGGTGAAGCAGAGTTTGAAAATAAGGGAAAGGAAAGGAAGCCGGATGGAGTAGAGTCCCTAAATTGACAGGAGGGCATTGGCTCAAGAAACAGATGGAGGGACTCTTTAGGAGCAGGAGAGTGTCCCTTCTTCTTTGAGACTGGATAGAAGTGAAGATGTAGATAAATTCTGCCAAGGGGGCCTCTGATTTCTCTCCAAAGTAGAAGGTGAGGATGTGTACTGGAGGGAGGGAGGGAGGGAGGGAGGGAGGCAGAGCCAGGAAGGACGAGCGGCACTGAGGACGGCCCTGAAGGACTAGCTGGGTTGGGTGTCGTATGTTTTGATGTGCCAACCTACACAGCTATGCAGGGTTTTTTTCCATTTGGGATTCCTTGAGATCTCATTTGGGATCTGGGTATAGAACTTGTGATCCTAGTTGGGGTTTTCAGGTGGAAGCAGAGAAAAGGTGAAGGCAGCCAGGGAGTTGAGAATGATGCATAAGAAGTTGCTTGACCATGGGGTCCAGGCTGGGTTGAGAAAGGAGGACCAGGAGGACGTGGATAGATTTGAAAAGAGTAGAGGTTCAAGGCCTGGGAGCCTTAAGGAAGTCAAAGAGCAGCAAGAGGAGGATGGAAGGAACCTAAAAATGGGACAAAGTTGGGTGTAATCAGTCGGATGTGGCAATTGAATTTGCAAAGAGGAAGTAGTTCCAGGTGAAGCCCAGGGCTAATGTGTAGTCAGCGGGACACGGGCTTTCTCTAGTTGCGACTAACGGGGGCTACTCTTCGTTGCGGTGCACGGACTTTGTATTGTGGTGGCTTCTCTTGTTGCGGAGCATGGACTCTAGGCCTGTGGGCTTCAGTAGTTGTGGCGCGCGGGCTCAGTAGTTGTGGCTCACGGGCTCTAGAGTGCAAGCTCAGTAGTTGTGGTGCAGGGCTTAGCTGCTCCACGGCATGTGGGATCTTCCCGGACCAGGGATCGAACCCATGTCCCTCGCATTGGCAGGCAGATTCTCAACCACTGCGCCACCAGGGAAGTCCCCTGACTAGTAAACATTTTAAGCTTTGTGGGCCATGTGGTTGTCACAACTACTCAGCTGTGCTCTTATAGCCTGAAAGGAGGCACAGGCGATAAGAAAATGAATGGGCATGGATGTGTTCCAATAAAACTTTATTTATTTTACTTATTTTATTTATTTATCTTTTTGGCTGCGTTGAGTCTTTGCTGCTGCATGCGGGCTTTCTCTAGTTGTGGCGAGCAGGGGCTACTCTTCGTTACGGTGCGCGGGCTTCTCATTGAGGTGACTTCTCTTGTTGCAGAGCACGGGCTCTAGGCATGTGGACTTCCATAGTTGTGGCATGCAGGCTCAGCAGTTGTGGCTTGCGGGCTCTAGAGTGCAGGCTCAGTAGTTGTGGCACACGGGCTTAGTTGCTCTGCGGCATGTGGGATCTTCCCGGACCAGGGCTCAAACCCATGTCCCCTGCATTGGCAGGCGGATTCTTAACCACTGCACCACCAGGGAAGTCCCAATAAAACTTTATTTACAAAAATAGATGATAGGCTAGATTTGACCACAGGTTATATGTTGTTTGCCAATCTCCAGTCTTTAGGCTTTGTGCTCAAAATATTGTCCGCAGTCCAGCAGCCTTGGCATCACCAGGGAGCTTGTTAGAAATGCAAAATCTCAGGCCCCACCCCAGACCTGCTGCATTTAACAAAATCCCCAGGTGTTTTGTGTGCACCCTAAAATTTGAGAAGCACTTTGTTAGACACTGTAGTCTTGAGATGATGACAGGAATCCAATGAACCAGTGGCCAAAATCTTCAGTGAATGGGGGCCGGCTGGTATTTGATGTGGAGCAAGAGGGGTGTGGCTAGATGGCATGGGCTTCAGACAGAAGGGCTCAGGGAAGGAAAGCTGCAGAGCAGTGGTCTGTCTTGGGAGAACACGGGCCCACTTCCCACCATGTGGGTCAGGGATGGGAGCAGCCACCCAGCCCGGGGGCTCTTTTGGAGCTAGGTCTCTAATTGCTCACTTCTTCAGGTAGGAGGAGTTTATTCTTATGACTGTAGTTTTGGCCATGTGCCCAATGTGGAACTGATGAAGTTCATTGCGATGGCAACATTTGGCTCCTACCTGTCCACTTGTCCTGAGCCCGAGCCAGGCAACCTGGGTCTGACTGTCTACCACCGGGCGTTTCTCCTCTACTCCTTCCTGCGCAGTGGGGAAGCCCTGAACCCTGAATATTACTGCGGTGAGTGGCAGACTGGGGCAGGTGTGGGAACGGGGGAATATAATGTGGACGTAGAGATGATGCAGGAATCCATCTAGGGCTTGGGTCCCCGGGGCACTAGCAGTATAACTGGGGCTGATGGCTTTGGCACTGTTCTCTCGCGACTCAGTGTAGCCTCTGCTCCTGTGCCTCTGTCAGCTAACAGATAAAACACTTTCCCCTTCCCCATCCTCACTGGTCTTCTAGGCTCTCAGCACCGCCTGTTCAATGAGCACCTGGTCTCCGCAAGTAGCAATCCTGCCTTGGCCCTGCGCCGGAAGAAGCACACTGAGAAGGAGGTGCTGGCTGACTTGGTCAGCACCGTGTCTGTGCGGCTTCGAGAGGGCTACAGTGTCCGAGAGGTCACACTGGCCAAAGGTAAGGGTTTAGGTCCTGCTGTATCCCACAGGTCTGAACAAAGCAGAAGACACACATGTACCGTGCATGAGAGGGTGTCTCAGTGACAGATTCTGCCTGTCATTTGAGACAAGTGGGTTCTGAGTAGCCTTCAGGGCTTAGTTCTCATGGCGTTCAGCTTCCAATTCCGTCTCCTTTGGCCCCAGGTGAGTCAGCTGAGGATGGTGTGGTGTCCGGAACTTAGCTTTGTTTTCAGATCACTCCTACAAACTTCAGTTGTGTCAGTTGGCAGGCTCCGGGCCTGCATTCTGTGGAACCGCGCTTGGAACCTTTGGCCAGGCTAGCGTTTCATGTGGTAGGTGGGGTTTCAGATAGGACTCAGTACCGGGCCTGGAGTCCCATGCCCTCCTGCCCTAACCAGCTCTCCTTTTTCCCCTGAAGGAGGGTCCCAGCTGGAGGTGAAACTGGTGTTGCTGTGGAAACACAACATGCGCATTGAGTACGTGGCTGTGGCACCCTGGCCCCTGGAGCCTGAGGGCCCTCGAGGCACCCGGGTGGAAGTGACAATGGAAGGTGGCTATGACATCCTGCACGATGTGTCCTGTGCACTAAGGCAACCCATTCGCTCGCTGTATCGGACCCACGTTATCCGGCGGTTCTGGAACACGCTGCAGAGGTGAGTGAGGTCACCGCTCAGTGAGGGGTGCCCCATTTGTTGTGTGGAGGGACAGATGTGTGCAACTGGGGGCTAGAGAGGGTCACCCCGAGCACTAGGCTTGTGTCCAGGGCCCCCTGTGCCCCTGGGGCTCCCCTCCTCTGACTCACCGGAGTCCGGTGAGGCTCAGGGTTGGCACTTGTTCTGCAGCATTAATCAGACGGACCAGATGCTAGCCCACCTTCAGTCCTTCTCCTCAGTCCCGGAACATTTCACGCTTCCCGACAGCACCAAGAGCGGCGTGCCTCTCTTCTACATCCCGCCCGGCTCCACCACCCCGGTGAGGGGCCCCAACGCTCACTCTCTCCATCTTGTGCCCACCCAGACTTGGATTGGCACCGCACCTAGAGCCCAGAACCACGTTCGTTTTCCTCTCCTCTCAAATCTAAGGCCCCCAAACCAGGACCCTGAGCTTTCGCCTTGAGAGCTCCCTCCCTCCTTCCACGCCCCCGGGGGAAGGAAGGGTCTATAGAGAGAGGCGGTCCTCAGCAGACCGCGGGTGTCAGAGGTAAAGACTTGCAGAATGCCTAGGTGGTTGTCTCCCAGACGACTGCGAGCCCCCTTGCCCGTCTCCATGTGGCATACTCTGGCCTCACCCAGCACCTTCAGCCAACCACCGTGAACTATGCACTTCCTGAAGACCATGGCTCCCTTTGTCCTGTGCTTTCTCCACACTTAGCCCCGGCTGTCAGCCTAGCACTGACAAGCAGGGGGCTTATGCTAGCAAATAATGGCCTCGTCCTGGGGTCCTGCCATCACTCAGCGGCTTTCCTCCAAAGTCAGTGGTGGAAGTTCCATGCTTTGCCTGGATTCAGCTTTAAAGGGCTACACAGCCTGTCCCTGGGTTCGTTCATCCTAATCCAGCCTTCGTATTGGAGGCCGTTTTTGCCTCTGTCCCAGGCTGGGCCATGGGTTCCTCTAGCCTTACACCAGAGCCACCTCTGACCCCCTGAGCCCCACGGCTCTGTTTGCTGCGTGGAGGTTATTCATGCATGCTCCTATAGGCTGTCCTTCCTGTCCCCAGGTGCTCTCCCTTCAGCACAGTGGTTCCGACTCCTCCCACGCCCAGTTCGCTGCCTACTGGAAGCCAGTGCTGTCCATGGATGCTAACTCATGGCAGCGTTGGCTGCACATGCATCGCCTAGTGCTAATCCTGGAACATGACACGTGGGTATCCGCCATAGTTGGGCCATCGTTGGGGCGGAGGGGCTGGGGTGAGGGGACGGGGAGGGATGGAGAAGGGAAGCAGCAGATGAGCCCATACCGACCTTGGCCAAGAAAACTCCGAGCCGTCCTAGCCCTCCTGCTCATGAGCCTTCAGATCCTCAGACAGGTCCTAGTAGAGAGAGAGGTAGCAGTTTGTTCTTCTGCTCCATGACTGGGGCTGGGAGGGCTGCCCTCTCTCCACACCCTCTTCCCAGGCCAATCCCCAAGCACCTGCACACCCCGGGCAGCAATGGCCGCTACAGCACCGTGCAGTGCAGGATCTCACACTCCTCGCTGACCTCCCTGCTCCGTGACTGGAGCAGCTTCGTGCTAGTCGAGGGCTACTCCTATGTGAAGCTGCTCTCCAGGTGGGCAAAGTGATGTCCCCTCACTCCTCCCCCTCCCCCTCTTCCCACGTCTCTTCCTCTCACCCCAAACCCTCTCCCTCCTACCTCCTAAACCCATCTTCTCCCAGCCAAGGGCTGCTCACGGACTCCCTCCCGTTTCTCCCCAGTGCCCCAGACCAGCCCCCCTCCTCCTTCTACATGGTCCGCATCATTTCCAAGGCCCCGTGCATGGTGCTCCGCCTGGGTTTCCCCATTGGCACACCAGCACAGGCTCGGCATAAGGTGAGCTGGGCCCCGACTCACTCCCAGACCAAGGAGCCCTGGAATGTTGACTAGCTCTTTCTCCCCAGACTCCCCAGGGCCAGGGCCAGTAGAGGGAGGAGCCCCCAGACCAAGTAAGGCTTGGGGTACAAGGTTTTCTCACCTTGTCTGTGGGCCCCTTCTCCACATCTGTAGGAGACGGGATTAGGAAGGTCCGATCACATTTTTCCCTCAGATCGTGTCGGATTTGCGGGAAGAAATCCTGCGCCTACGTTTCCCCCACCGGGTGCAAAGCAAGGAGCCAACACCCAAGGTGAAACGAAAAGGGCTGGGGGGCACCGGTGGGGGCAACTCTCCCTCCAAGTCCCCCCCCCTGCTGGGGCCTCAGCAGGCCCTGTCTGATCGGCCCTGCCTTGTGGTCCTGCATAAGCCACTGGACAAGCTGCTCATCAGGTTGGTAAAGAGAGTGGGGACAGGGCCAGGAGCACGTGGGGGGCTGTGGCTAAGCTGGGTATGAGTAGAGGTCAGCTGGGAATTGCCCCCCTTGCTCAGGTATGAGAAGCTACCGCTGGACTACCGGGCACCCTTCTTGCTGACACTGGAGCCACCAGGGCCACTGCCCTTGGTGTCGGGCCGCTCGGCCTCTTCTAGCCTGGCGTCGCTATCCCGCTACCTCTACCATCAGCGCTGGCTCTGGAGCATCCCATCAGGACTGGCCCCCGCACTGCCCCTCAGCGCCATCGCCCAGCTCCTCTCCATCCTCACTGAGTACGTCACCAAGCCTGCTGGGCAACTTGGGGCAGAGTCTAGTGTAGACTCTGGGTTTGGAAGCTGGCAGAAAGCCTAAGCCAGATACTGCCCCATCTCAGCCCCAGTTTCTGCTGTGGCTGCTGCTGTGCAGAGGATCCAGCAAAGAGCAGTGTGGGCTGCTGCCCTCCCCACCACGACTCCCACGACTCAGTTTATTTTGGCCTCTGGCCCTAACTGGACCTGCCACCCCTGAGGGACCAGTCGTTTGGGCAGGGCCACCAGCAGACAAGTCTGCCTGGATGGCTGCTGGAAAGTGGGTATGTAAGTGGCGTGGGAAGCAGGGGCTGTACACTGAGTGTCTCTCCCCATCTCATCCTGTCCCCACCCCCACTCTTGTGGGCCTTCAGGGTCCGGCTCTCGGAAGGGTTCCACTTTGCCTGCAGCGGGGAGGGAATCATCAACATGGTCCTGGAGCTTCCAATTCAGGTATGTGCTGTCCCTCACGACCCCTCCCACCAAGGTCCATCATCATCCCAGGGATACTCACCTCTGAGCTGGGTTGGGACCACTGGAAACGCTGCCTCACAGGGACCCTGTGGCCAGAGGACCCAAGGCCTGAGGCCAGTCCCAGGACAGTGTGGCGAGGGGACTAAAGTGCTGAGGGTCAGAGCTGGGCCAGGCCAGATCTCTGCCTGGGCCGGGGCAGGGCCAAGCTCTCCCATCCTGTCCCAGAATGAGCCCCCGGGGCAGGCTGCAGTCGAAGAGAGGCACACGTGCGTCGTCCAGTACATCCTCTTCCCCCCGCACTCTACCTCCACCAAGGACAGGTGAGGCCCAGCCCCTCTCTGAGCCGCCTTGCTCCACATTCCCCCTTCTTCCTACTGTCCCCTGAAGTTCTGTCTCCCAGTGCTGAGAGCTGGGGTGGGAGATACTGTCTCCAGATGCCTTACTGGGCAGATGCAGGTCTGGAAAGACCACGTGTGAATTGTGGCTGTCCCGTGTGCCCTGGCCTTCCCGCCCTCCGTGGACCAACTCCCACCCAGGTGGTGGTGGGTTGGACTCTCCTTTCTTCCGGGCTCAGAGCCCTTCCTCCTTTAGCTTCTCAACAGACGATGACAATGATGTGGAGGTGGAGGCCCTGGAGGGAGACTCGGAGCTCAACCTGGTCACCGAGGTGTGGGTGGAGCCGCAGTATGGACGAGTTGGGCCCGGCCCTGAGAGCTGGAGGCACCTCCAGGACTTGGCATACTCAGAGATCCCTCGAGCTGTGAGTGGCCTCGGGAGTACCCCACCACCTCCCGGGTTGGGTGCATCCCCTTGGGAGCAGCACAGCTTGGCGGCTTCCTGGTTCCCCTGAGTCTCCGTGTTCTGAATGTCCGTGACTGTGAGGGCTTCCTTGAGAGCTGGAGGCTGGGGTCCTCTTGGCCAGGAGGGGCTGACCCCTGCCCTCTGCTATTCCTCCTCTAGCTCCACCCTCGGGATGCTGCCTGCATAGGCTCCATGCTGAGCTTTGAGTACTTGATACAGCTGTGCCAGAGCAAGGAGTGGAGTCCCCTGCCCCCAGAGCCGAGGGTCTCTGATGGTCAGTGGGGAGGGGGCCCCTGGGGAGGAGCAGGGGAGCGGGTGGGGAGAAGGCAGCCACAGACAGGGACTGTGGGCCTCACTGCGCTTTTGTCTTCCTTCCCTCCCTCCCAGGCTTGGACCAGGGAGGAGACACCTGTGTCCACGAGATCCCTTTCCGTTTTGACCTAATGGGACTATTGCCACAGTGCCAGCAGATCCAGATGTTCTTCCTTCTGCTTTCCAGAGGTGGGTGAACCTTGTACCTAGAGGGCCAGCCAGCCAGGGAGTGTTAGAATACAGAGGGCAGATGAGTCTGTGAATGAGCGGAAGAGTGAGGGGGCAGGAGGGGGCTGGGAGGCTGCAGGAGGGGCCGGGCTGGTTGGGGCTGAGCCGGGGGCGCCGGGCAGCAGTAGACCCTTGGTGCTGAGCAGAGTGTGTGTCGGGCAGAGCCAGAGGGCGTCCCTCTCGCCGAGGGGCCCTGTCCCGCCAACGACATGGTGCTGTGCCTGCTGCACAGCTGCCTGGGGCAGGAGCTGAGTGACCGGGAGATCCCGCTGCCCGCCGCCGACCAGGCCGCCTTCCCGCGTGAGGTGCTGCGGAGGAGCTGCCGCAGTCCACGTGAGCCCCCGCCTCATTCCCGGCACCGGACTTCGGCCCAGCCGCTTTTCCCCACCCCACAGGGTGCCTTCTGTCTGGGTCTTGGCCTCCCCTCCCCTTCACCTCAGAGCCCTGCTCTCTCCCACCCCTCTCTACCCGCATTGTAGGTCCAGAGGGGCCACCGGTGGGGGACTGTGGGATCCTGAAGGATGAAGCAGGCGGCAGCGCCCAGGCCAGCGGAGACTCAGTTCTTCCCACCCGGGTCAGCACTGGTGCATCTCCTTGAGCCCTTTGTCATAGTGACCTCCTGCCGTCCCCACATATTCACACCCCAGCTTTCCATCACTGGGGATACTAAGTGCCCCCCTTCACTGACAGGATGCCATCATTCCCCTTGGTCCCCGATCTTGGAAGCTATCCCTGAGGATGGACTCTCGGGCGGAGGAAGAGAGCGGGCACTGGATGGTCCCTTATAGATGGCTCTAAGTTTGTTTCTCTCTTACAGAGTCTAGGCCCTTCTGAAACTCTCGGGCCTGTCAACTCTGCCCAGCCCCCTCAGTGGCGCTGCTATGCAAGGCTTGTGACCCCCCAGCATGTGTTTCTGACTTTCCTCCCTGCGACCTTCTCAGGTACCAACCGCGGACCTCTCTCACTGACCCCCTCAGATACAAGCCCTGGAGCTCCCTCCACAGCCCAGCAGGCGGCTCTGAGTTACGTCTTGCTTTTCCTCTTCAGATGTCCAACATCTGGCTGCCTATGGCCTGGAGGGACCCTCTCAAGAGGAAACAAAGTCTAAGTTCGAGGACTGGAGTGGGGCTCCCAGCCTGAAAGATCAGGGAGGAACTGGGGTCAGGGCAACAAAGTCCCAGGTCCCCATCCTCAGTGTCACCCCAGCCAGCGGTAAGGCTGCTAACTCTTAAGTCAGTTAAGCAGCAGCGGAAATGGGAACAGATAAGAGGGCTCAAAGCCATGTGCCACCTCTTGCCCACAGACAGTGCCCAGAATCCAGGAGAGCTGAGCCCACCCTTTCATCAGGACTTACCAGCTTACACTGGGCGCCAGGCTTCACAGACAGAGGGTGCAGATGGGCCCCGGACGCGGTGTCCTGTCTACATCTATAGCTGTTCCCTGGAAGCGCTGAGGGATCAGATGGTGGGTGTGCAGCCCCCTCAGGCGCCCCGAGACCTCGTCTTCCGGTGAGTGCCCTCAGTGTTGACCTAGGTCCTCTCCCAACTCCCAGCCAACCGTGGCCCCCAGCTGTGGCTCAGATACATACTCAGGGGTACGGGCAGACAGGTTGATGGTCAGTGGCAGGAGCTCAGCTTCTGAGCCATGTCCTGCCCGTTTCGTGCTGGACTTCCTCAGCACATCAGTTGAGCTTGCTGGCCCATGGATACATTTGGTAGGGACCCAGGGATGATCCACTGGAAGGTTGGGGATGGTGAGTCTGAGGTGTCACCAGGGGAGCTGGCCAAGCCGTCTCTTTCCTCCTGTTGCTAGGACTCAGCTCCTCGACCAGCCTTCCCTCTCCTCAGCCTGGATGGAGCCCAGGCACAAGGAGGCAGCTACCCACTGTGCCTTGCTGCAGGAGCATGCACAGCGATGCTACGTCCGTGGTGAGTGTGACGCCGTGGCAGGGAGGAGCCCACTTTGCAGGATTACAGGCATGGGGACTGGAGAGGCCCTTGCAGAGCTTGACCCTCGTGGCCCCTTCCACTTCCACTAGGGCTGTTCCGGAGCTTGCAGCAAGCACAGAGCGTGACCTCGCAGGACATGCTGATAGCAGTGGACGCCTGTGAGGAGCTACTACAGGAAGTAGACATCACCCCTTTTCTGCTCGCACTGTGTGGCCACACTCGGGGTTTGCCTCATGCACCCCCAAGCCCTGGTCCTCTCAGCCCTGGGCCCTTCAGCAGCAGTGTGGAGGAGGGCCCCGAGCCTCGGGAACGAGCTGTCTTGGCTTCTGAGTCCAGGTTGGGATGGTCCTTGAATGACATATAAGGGAGCACACAGACAAGCCCCTATAAGCAGGGGCCTTCTGACCTGGGGGAGTGGCTGGGCACGGTAGTCCCCAGCCGTGCTTTGTCCTGGCTTCCCACCCCTCCTGCCCAGGTTTCTTTCTCCCATTTGGCACCCACGGCGGTCTTCCTCTCCTACTCTCCTTGTTCTCCTGGCTCTCCTGTTCTGGTGTGGAGTGTTGAGCTACATTAGGGGTGGGGAGTTGTCAGTGGCCATCAGTGAAAGTAGAAGTTTGTTCTGAGGACATTCACATAATAGTAATAATCCCCCGAACTGTGAGTTTCATAGAGGCAAAAACTGTTGAAGGGAGGGAGAGAGGCATGCAGACAGACAGCTGTGTGTCTGGTGTCTGCAGTGGATCAGCACTGGGGAAGCAGAAGGAGCGGAAGGATGAGTGCACTGGTGATGCCCAGATCGAAGTCCAGCCCAGTTCTCTCTCCGGAGGTCTAGATCCCACACCTTTCATGCCTCCTAAATGAGTGCACTTTCTTCCCACCAACCCTTGCTTCTCCGCCTGTGTCCCTCCTCCACGGTGAAAGATCTCTCCCTCCACCCACTGGTCCAAGTCAGAAAACTGGGAGTCAGCCTTACTCATTCCTCTGTTTCACAGCAATGTCCAGCCACTAAGAAATGAGGTTAGAGCCAAGATGGGTGGGTTGGTTCTCCCGGCCTCTTCCCGCCCGTGTCGTGTGCTAATAAGCACCCTTCCTAGAGGCAAAGACAGACAGGTGTGTGCTGCTCCCACTCGGGAAGCAGGCTCATTTAGGCCTTGATGGTGCCTAACACTTCACTGTCCCTCACCCCACCCTGACCACTCAGCATAGAGACCGAGGACCTAAGCGAGCCTGAGTTTCAGAGCACCCGTGTCCCTGGCCATCCAGACCCTGGCCTGGAGATATCTCTGACAGACGTCTGCCAGCTCAGAGGAGAGACGCATGATGCCCTTCATAGCCTCATCCAGGTGAGGGGAGAGAGGGCAGAGTCCTGCCTGCACAGGGGCGCAGTGGTCCCTCCTGGGTTGGGGGTGTATAGGTGTCTGTTCTAGGGTGGGAGCAGTGTCCTGCCAAGCAGTGACTGACATCGTATCCTCCTTCTAACCCCCAAACAGGAGAAGTTCCTGGAGATCAGTGGTCTCTACTTCCGCACAGTGCCCTCCAATCCCCACTACTTCTTCTATTGCCCTCCATCGAGCAGGCGTGAGGTGAGTGGCTTTCTCCCTTACCTCGCTCCTACCCCCAACTGTAGCCCCAGAGGCCCCGCTTGACCCGCCCGGATCCTCTTAACTCTCGGTTCCCTGAGGCCCTGCCTTGGATCATCCTGTCTCTTTCTTTTGCCCAGGATGAGGGCCCCCGGGACGCAGGAGACAGAAAAGTCAGTGACATGGAGTTTTCAGAGGCTGAGCTCATGGGAGAAGAAGGTATATAGGCAAGCGGGTAGAGGTGGAAAGGCTGCTTCAAGCCAGGATTCGGGGGCCTTTGCTGCCAACCTGTCCTGTTGACCACATGACGTGTATCTCTAGGAGACACATCTGCCTGCTGTGTGGTCACCGAGAGTGACCCAGAGCTGGAGGTGGAATACCTCGAGAGCCGTGAACCAGACCTGGGGCCTGCTGGGCTGGACTCCGCCTCATTGTCAGACGCAGATACCGTGAACCCTGATGAAGACTCCTTCAGCATCCTGGGGGGCGACTCACCCACGGGGCCCGAGAGCCTGGCACATGACCTGCCACCACTCTTCCTGCACCTCACATGCTCTGTGCGGCTACGCGGCCAGCACAGCTCAGTACCCGTGTGCAGCCTGCCCACCTGCCTGGGTGAGTTTGGGGTGCCTAGGGGAGGGCCACTGGTCCGATGCAGCCTGTCTGCCTGCCTGGGGAGAGAGCCTACGGGTGTAACTCTTTAGCCCTGGAGACTTGGAAACTGTGTTCATCCCAGGGCTGCAGTAACCCCTGACTTTCCCCCTCTCCCAGGCCAGGTGCTTTCTAGTCTGGAAGGCCCCCCCATTGGAGGCCGAGTTCCTCTGCGGGACCTCAGTGTCACTCTGGACGTCTTTGTGCTGACCTTGCCCCTGGAAGTGGAGCTCCCCCCGACCTCAGACCCTCAGCACCACCGGTGGGACAGCAAGTTTGGTGGGGGGTATCTGGGGTCTTGTTGGAGTAGCAGGACCATTAAGGAATCTGTGGGCACCTGGGGACTAAGGGTACCTTAAGGATTCCAAGAAAGGAATGCTGAGGAGGCCCTAGGAGGATAATAGCTGCTGACCTTTGACCTTTGCTCCTACCCTGTTTCAGGTCAACATCTGAGAGCAGTACGTCCTTCCCACGATCCCCAGGGCAACCGTCCGATGATGGCCTGGGGCCCCCACTGCCACCTCCAGGAGAAGACAGGTACTTCCTTATGCTCCCTCTCTGAGTTCCTTGTTCCCTGTTGGTTTTGTTTTCTGGAAACCAATATCTAAACCTTTCTTCCAATTAGGCACCCAGGACTATCTAATTTGGCCACACCCCACAGACTGGCTATTGAGACCACCATGAGTGAGGTGAGGGCCTTCCCTCCCCCAGCCTAAGCGACAGCCCCTCAACACTGTAACTGACACCCTTTCCATCAGATGGTGAGGTGAGGCACCCTGTTTATGCTGGGGTCCAAGTGGGGCCTCTCTCAGTCTGTGAGGTGGAGTATCTTCCAGTATCTTCTAATCTAAGAGTGTAGTGACGTCCCAATCAGCATGGGAAGTGCCCTTCACCACTTCCTCGGTTGCTCTCCCCCTGCAGATCCGCTGGTTGCTGGAGGACGAGATGGTGGGGGCACTCCGAAGAGGGGGCCTCCCCCAGAGCCCCGCCCTGCACCGTGCAGCTGCCCACATCCATAGCTCTCTCGGACGCTCCACCTGCCTTCGCCAGACTCTGCCACTGAGCTTTGTGTTTGGGCCAGAGCGTTCCCTCACACAGTTCAAGGAGGTATGCTGCCCGCAGAATGCTCCCTGGTCACCTGGGCGCCCGTCCGTCCCTGGACTCCACATGCAGACCCGGAAGGCCCTCTCTTGGTTTGAGTTCACCTCCTCACCCTATTGTTTGACCTCTACCCCATGCCTGGCAGCCAGCTCAGTGGGAAGAGACCCAGCTCAACCTTGCCACTGGGCCTGTTGAACCTTAGGCAAGTCACTGAGCCTTTTCGTAACTCAGCAGTAGGGATGCTAGTGTCTGCTTCACCAGGTAGTTGTGAGGGTCTGATGAGGAAGTGTGGGGTGCCGTGACCAGGGAGGGCTGTCCTGCCTAACCTCTGCCCTTGGTTCCTGCTCCCAGGAGTTCCGCCGCCTCCACCTCCCTGGGCATGTTCTTCTTGAGGACGCCGACAGCGGCTTCTTCTTTGTGGCAGTTGGCCAAGAGCCAGGTGGGTCCCATGGGGAGCCCCCTTCGGCGGCCTGGGCTTGGCACAGCCAGGAGGACAGGGCGGAAGGCGTCGAAGGGGAGGTGAGTCTTTCCTGGGCTGACCTGGGAACGGAGCAGGTGGTGGTGGAAGTGTGGGGCCTGTACTCCATCCTGACCTCCTGCCTCTCAGGCCCTGACAGCCAGCCCCCAAGCCCCTGGCTCTCCAGAGGATTCTGAGGGCCCCCTGCTCATCGGTCTGCCCAGCCTGCCCCAGCGAGGTAAGGGACTTGCACCTCCCTGGCCCTGCTTCCACGTTCAGAGGGCATCCTCGGCAGGATTGAGAGGCTCCAGGCATTTCCCTTCTCTTCCCAGGGAGCCAGCCTGGGCCCAGCCGGGGACTCAGACTCATGTCCAGTCAGGGCAGTGTGGACTCAGACCACCTAGGTAAGCTGGGGTGGGGCATGGAAGACTAAGCTGATGGGAAGTGGACTCAGGGCTGCACAGTGAAAGGTCTGGGCAGGGCCATCAGAAGGGACTAACCTGGAGGGGCCCACCGAGCTGATACACTTGGGGCTCAGCTGAGCCTAAGGATGGGGTTGAACTTCAGCACGTTTGACACAGGTTACGACGGTGGCAGCAGTGGCTCAGACAGTGAGGGTCCCAGTGAGACCCCAGGTGAGAAGGCCCCCTTCACGCTGCGGACCCCGCCCGGCCCGGCGCCTCCACAGCCTTCACTTGCGGGCCTCCCTGGGCCCTGCCTGCCTGACTTCTGGCTCATCGTCCGGGTGCTGCAGGACCGTGTGGAAGTGTATGCACACGCGCGGTAAGGAGCAGCGGGGCCCTACACCCGACTCTGATGTTAGCTTCTCCCTGGTCCCACGTCACCCCGCTTCAGTGTCGTTAGAAGGCTAGACTTGGGGCTGAGAGTTTGGGTAGGGGTCTGACTTGTATTCTAAGGTTGGGGGCTCCTGACCACTTCCCACAGACTGTAGCAAAGCACATCACTCTGCTTTCCTAATGGAGTTGAAAAGCTGATGAGGATTTTGGTTCCTAGCCGAGCATTAAGAGCATCTGTAGTTCACAGCAGCTTCAGGAGCTGTAGATACATAAAAATAAGGGATGATAGGTAATATTTAACAAGTACTTGCTATGCGGCAGGCACCATTCTAAGTTTTTTACATGGATCAACTCATTTAATCTGTAACAGCCCTATGAGGTATTACTATCCTCGTGGTCTGAATGAAGAAACTCCAGCACAGATAAGTTAAACACTTGCCCAAGGTCTCAGTTAGTAAGCGGCAGCGCCAGGAACCATACCTAGGTATCTGGTTCAGTACTGCTGTAGTCACAGTGTTGAGAAGGGTGGGGGTGTTGAGAGAAGGGAGGACCCACCATTCTGAGGAAGAAGATCTGAGGGTAGAGAAGGTGAGCTGCATGATGGAAGCCTCAGTATGGCAGCTGGTGAGGCAAGCATGGAACCCAGGCTTCCAGAATTGCCATCGAGAATTCCATCTTTCCCAGTTCCCATCTTGTTTACTTCCCCTTGTCCAGTCCTCCTTCCTTTTCACGGTTCCTCTTGGCACCAACTCCCATGACACCCTCCCCCAATTCCCTCCCCATGCAATTCTGTCTGATCCATCCTTCCCAGGAGCCTGATTCGGGAGGATGGGGGGCCAGGCACTGAGTGTCGCCACCTGCAGCAGCTCCTGGTGAGGCGAGTTGGGGAGATCTGCAGAGAGGTCAACCAGGTAAGAGGCAGCAGGGGGCAGGGCTTTCCAGGCATGGGACACAGCCCAGATGAGGAAGGGGTTTCCAGGAAGTTGACCTTCAGAGGCTGTTGATCCATCTTGGATGTTTTCTTTGACCCTTAGTTACTGGGATGCTATTACTCCCCAGGCTCCCTACAAACTGGGGAGCTCTCCCTAACCCACCCCCAGGGTGGTTTACTCTCTAGTCCCCTCCCAGAGTCTGTGAGATGCTCCCTCTCATTGCACTGTGCTACCATTTGGGACACGATAGTGAACAAGACAGAGGGAAACCCTGACTCTGGAGCTTATGTCAAGTGGAGGAGATAGACATGGAACAACTAAAACACACTAACTACTTCCGCTACAATTGTGAAGGCTTCTACAGAGGAAAAGCAGAGACTGGTGTGAGAGCGTGTAACAGGGATCTGAGCACCTGCAGTGTCAGGGAAAGCTGGGAAGAAGAGATTTTTTTAAGATGGTGAGCCGATTCTGGCAAAGAGGAGGGACAGGTGTTCCTAACTGGGCTTCAGTGCTCAGAGCCCGGAGCCCAGTGGCTGTCAGACGTCATCTCTGAGCTCCCAGTGGTTACAGGTGCTCTTTTTGACTTCTTACCCCCAGTGGTAATGGGCGTTCTCTCCAGCCTTTGATCACCCCTCACCACCCCCACCATTGTATGGGGGAATATTTCAGCTCCCTGAGACCTTGCTCCTTCTTCTCCCAGCGGCTGCTGCTTCAGGACCTTCATGACAGTCACGTGTGTAACTCTCTTCTGGTGGCTGAGAGTGAAGAAGATCTATGGCGCAGCGAGACGCCCTTCCACTCCCGTCAGCGGGTACCACTGCCCAGTGATGGTGAGTCCTGCCCAGTGATGGTGGGTCCCACCCAGGAGCCTCCCTCCCCAGGGGATGCTGCTGCCCTTGCCTTTATCGAAGACTGTTGAGAAGCTGCGGGTAGAGTCACCATTAACTGGCCATCAGTGCCAGGTAATACAGGGAGGGCAAGGAGGAGAGGACAGAAAAGGATCACCAGGTTTGGCTGTTGCGAGTTCATCAGTGACTTTAGTGAAAATGCTTTCAATGGAGAGACGGGAGTAGAAACCAGAGGAAATGGAAACATGAAAGGATGTTCGGGAAGAGGAGCTGGGACTAATTGGTCTTTCAAGTAACCTGGCAGTGAAGGAGGAGACAAAGTAGATCCGGCAGAACCTAAAGGAAGGTGGGAGGCAAGGCAGGAATTTAAAATAAGGTAGAGACTTGAGCACCCTTATGTTCCACGGGAAAGAGCCAGCAGAGGGGGAGAAATACAGGAGAGAAGGTACACGGAAGAGGCCCCTGCTGTGACCTGTCTTCCTAAATGCACGCCTCTCTCTGGCCATACCTTGTTTTCCAAAATGACCATCTTTCCCCTGCAGGGTAATAGACAGGGCCGAAGAAGGGGGCAGGGGCATCGTGGACAAGTGGGCCAGCCTACAGGGGAGAAAAACAGAGGGGTGGAGCCTGAGGGCCGGTAGAAGGATTTGCCTTCTGATTGGCTGTCCCTCTAGGCAGGCAGGCAGGCAGGCACAGAACCCTTCGGGGTTTCTGAGATTTCTGGTCGTGGTTAGGAAACGTGATAATCTACTCGAGATGGTAATTGAAGTCTCTGCAATTCTGCTCCCTTCTCTTACTCCTCATGACCTCTCACCCCAGCTCACAGAGGAAAGCCGGATCATGCCATTCCTTTGCCATTGTCTCTCTGTTATAAAAGTCAGATCACTCCTTATCTTTAACATTCTCAGCAAGTCTGTGGACGAGCGTTCCTAACAGCTCCGGGAGAGTACATCTCTCAGCTCATCCTGGGACGTGTTCCATATCAAAGCAGAATCCCCATAATTGATGGACTTCCCAGGGTTTTGAAGCATCTTCTGCAAATTGAGTATGAGCTGTGACAGCCAAGCACTTTCACTTCACAATGGCTCCCAGCAGCCCAGGATGTTAGATCAGTCAGAATCCAGACCCAGCCCTTCCTCATTTTAGTCTCTCCATATGGTTTTGCTGAAACCCTTAGCAACCAGCGTTCCATTCCAGACTCTGCAGCCTCCCAGGTATCCTGCATGCTGCTCACATCTGACAGCAGCTTCTCTGGGAAACCAAATTGCCACCTTGACCTACCGGAAGGTTCCTCATCGACCTGGAAACCTAAAAAGGGTGGATTGAGGCCATGGGCTATGGCCATGGGCTCTTGCGTAGAGCCACACTACCCTTTGGGTTCTCTGGGATAGCTGTCCTCCAAAGCACAGGACGTAGTTTCCCCCCACTTTGCTGCACGTGTGTGTAAGCAGTCATGCCCTTTTTGTTTTAATGCGGTTATTGTTGCAACTCCCAATGAGTACACAAGGGGGTGTATGTTGTGTACCCCGTATGTGTATATGTGTGTATATGTATATGTGTGTGTATATGTATATGTATATGTTGTTACAGGCTCAGAGTGTCTTGGCATTATCTTCAGGATTTTCTCATGCTTTGCCTTGCCTGACACCTTTTCTTAGCTCCTTCTCCACATCTCCCTGACATAGTTCTGAAAACCTTTGTGCTGTGACTTATCTTCCTAAAAGCATGGTCCTATCTTATTACCCAGAATGACCATCTATCCCGCCTGCAGAGTAATAGGCCCGAGGAGTAGGACAGGTAGGCCGGTTCACAGGTGAGAGGTCTCTGAGGGCAGAGGGCTGTGTCCCATTTCTGATCCACTGTCTCCCTTCCCCCAGATTACACTGCTGATGAGAGCTGTGGACCCCGAGGGTACCTAGCAGCCACCATGCAGTTTGTCCCTGGCCATTTCTCCTGTGACGTTGTGTGGGGAACCGTGATTCGAGTCCACTCACGCCTCAAAATGGGGCCCAGCATGGGGGTCTCTCGGGGTATGTGATTGACATGAGAGGGCAGGTAGAGTTCAGGGGAGTCGAGGTTGTGGGGGGGGGGATCTGGAGAAGGGAGTTTCCTAAACCCATGTTCCTCTCACAGCCATCCAGGCCCTGCGCTCTGTGCTCAATGCCTTCTCCGTGGTGAACCGGAAGAATATGTTTGTTTATCAGGAGCGAGCAACGAAGGCTGTGTACTATCTGCGGTATGTGGGCCCTGAGAAGATGGGCTACAGCATGGGTTAAGGTTGGCGCAGGAGGAGGCATGTCCAAAGCCCTTGCCACTCTTTCCCAGGCTCCTGGAGACGTCCTGCAGTGAGCGGCCATGGGACGGCGATGCCCTGCCCCCGTCCCTAGCTCTGTCCCGAAGCCAGGAGCCCATCTACTCTGAGGAAGCCTCGGCATGTATCCCCCCACTCCCTGACGCCCCCGTGCTCCCTCATACTTTGCTCCCTGGAGCCGGGCCCTGACCAGAGTTTCCCTGCAGGGTCCTCGTTCCCCCCTGGACATGGCCTCCAGCCGAGGTTCAGATGCTGCTCGTCCTGTGGGCCAAGTGGACAGACATATCCAGCTGCTGGTGCATGGCGTAGGGCAGGCAGGTGAGGGCCATGAGGAGGGGTAGGGGAGTGACCAGATGAGGTTCCAAAGTCCTCTGGGACTTCTCTTCTTCTTATGCCAGCTCATGCTATACTCTGGGCTTCTCTCGAGCAGGAGCTGGGTGGGAAAGGACAGGCTCCTGGGGTGTTTAGGGGTAGGACCTGTCGCTGACTGAAATGCAGCTTAGGGAAGAGGAGCTGTAAAAGTTGACACCCAGGTGTCTGTCCTGGGTGACTGTGTGGATAGATGGTGGTACCACTGGCCGGGTACTGGGGCAGGTTTGGGATGAAGATGATGGGTTCGGTTTGGGATACGATGAGCCTGAGGCATCCAGTAGGCAACTGGCTCATTTAATTTATTTATGGCTCAAAAGTGTGCACTAGTCTTGGGCTAAGACTGCGACATATGAGGTAGTTGCTATTATTATCCCCATTGTATTGAGGGGGGCACCGAGGCTTTGAGAGGTTAGACTCACTTGTCCACGGTCACGTACGAGTAGCTTGGCAGAACCAGAACCTGGTGTTGGCCGCCTCTGGTGCATGGGAGTCTGTTTGAGTCTGGGGTTAAGGGCTGGGATGGGGGTAGCTGGATCCTCCGCCCGTGTCCCCACCTTGCCACTGTGGCTGTGTCCAGGTCCCGAGATCACAGATGAGCTGGTGCGGGTTCTGCGTCGGCGCCTGGATGAGGCCACCCTGGACGTCATCACAGTCATGCTCGTTCGGAACTGCAAGCTGACGCCGGCTGATGTGGAGGTCAGCTCCCTCCCAGGCTCCCTGCATGGCTCCTCCCACGCAGCCAGCCGCAGGGACGGTCTCCGTGGGAACCTCTTCCTTCATCTCTGACTCCCCTTCCTTCCCTCTCTCTGCAGTTCATCCAGCCCCCAGGAAGTCTGCCCTCGGAGGTGCTGCATCTGGCGCTGCCGCCGTCCTGCAGGCCCTGGCTTCCTGCCCTGGCCTGGTACCTGCGGCAGAATCTGCTCATCTTCTTGCACTCGCCCAAGTACACAGACAGCAACAGCCGGAACCACTTCCAGGTGAGACTGCACGCACCTCTCCCCACCCGCTTGCACCAGGCCCTCCACCCACCACACACCCTTGCTGTGTAACTGTTTGCTACAGATGCCCCCTGCCAATGTACCTTTGCCCATGGACCTGTGTACACCCAGGGCCCCTTCCCTGGCTTTATTACCTACCTGTGTCTTCCTGTGCTTCTACGTGTAGCTGCCCCCCACTTCCCCTTGTGGGTACCCGTTCCCTGATGGCATTTGTCCATTTGCCTGGTCTTAGTGCTCGGTGGCCGTTCTCTCCCCAGCATCCCCTCCCACCACAGGGTGGCCTCCCCGACTTGGACATCTACTTGTACAACAAGCCTGGAGGACAAGGCACTGGGGGCAAAGGTACAGTGCAGGGCCTGGGCCCGTGGCACCACCAGGCATGGGAAAGCCTGTTCCTGTCTCGCGGCTGAGGGCCTTTCCCAGCCTTGCAGCTGAGGGGGATTGGGTGGGGTGAGGCAGGGCCTGGAAGTCCCAGACCTGAGATTTCCTGTGGATTTCTACCCAGGGGTCGCCTGCATCACTCTAGCTTTTGTGGATAAGGAGGGAGCCCCCATCTCACTGGCATCATGCCCCCCCCCTTCTCCGGGGCCCCCAGACCCACTGCAGGAGGAGGAATTTGAGCAGCTGACTCAAGTCACTCGCTGCCCAGTCGTGCCGGATAACTCTTCAGGTAGGGAAGCTTGGTCAGAGGAGGGGGTGTTCATTTAATGCTGTAGAAACCAGGGACCCACTCAAGTGGCCCCCATTCTCTCCTCCAGCTCCGAATGGGGCCCCACGGCTTCGACTGGATGTGTGGGAAAAGGGGAACATCAGTATCGTGCAGCTGGAGGAGAAGCTCCGAGCAGCAGCTCGCCAGGCCCTGGCTGATGCCATCATGGAGCTCCGGCTGCTGCCAGCTTCACTATGTACAGAGGACACGTCCCCAGGTATGCAGGGTCTGGAGAACCTCACAGGTCTAGGTGCAAACGTGAGAGTCTGGGGAGAGGTCGCAGAGGCCCCATCTGAAATACACGTTCACAGTTGTCCATCACCTTCCCTGCATCAGCAAGGTGATACCCCTTGGTAGAAATGTATGCATGCTGGTCACTCACTCAGAGGGGGAATATATGGTCAGGAACTCCCTTCACACAAACACACACAGCCACGCACCTTCAGTTGCATATACTGCCATTCAGGAACAGGCAGAGTAGGTGGCACATCACTCTCTTACCAGTCTTGGGGCTAGATTGTCTGAAATGGGGATTGATGGTCAGTGACGGGAGTCTGTAATGTCTGGTGCCCACAGGAAGTCTCAAGAGCGGGTCATTGGAAACCAAGAGCCCTGCAGGCCGAGCTAGCATCTTTCCCCCTGGCCCTGGCCCTGGCCCTGGCCCTCGCCCTGGCGAGCCTGTGACACCCCCAAGCAAAGCTGGCCGACGTAGCTTCTGGGATATGCTGGTAATGGGAGAAAGGGAGGTGGTGAAGTTGACATCTGCCTTCTTGTCTGCCTCCTGTCTCCCCTACACGCCCCTACAGGCCCCGCCCCAGATCTCCTGTTGTGTAAAACTGCTCTGTGCCTTGTATAGGAGTGTGCAGAGCGTGGCAAGTTCTCACTGATACAGAGAGTGCCTCAGCTTGTTAAGTGCTTTCACTTCCACTTTTCCTGTCGGATCCTCACAGCCTGCACGATTGCAGCAGGCCTTTCACCAGTGAGGTAGCTGAGGCTCCAGAAAGTTGAGTAGCCTGTCCAAGGCTGCTTGGCCAGCCTCCAGGGCCTAAACCCAGGCCTCCAAATCCTCCAGGCTCTTGTTACCGTCCATGATGCCTCCGTCCTCCGCCCCGTTCCCCTTCCCTTTAGCCCCTCCTCATTCACTGCATTGTTGCCAGAGTAAAACAGAATGTGGGGACTTGGGTTCCCCGAAAACAACTGATGACATTGTCCTGGATCGGCCAGAAGACACTCGGGGCCGGAGGCGTCACAAAACAGAGAGTGTTCGGACTCCCGGTGGGACTGAGCGGGCAGCGGGCCCAGAGTCTGGAGCCCAGAGACAAAGGTGTGTGTGTGTGTGGTCACAGGGGATGTTGGGTGCATGTAAACACAGCCGTCTTGTATGTGGGTGCAAGGCTGTTACTCCTGCTGTGTCTTCAGACGCAGGACCACACAGCTGGAGGAGGGTGAGGCAGGCACCCTGCAGCCTGTGTTTGCTCTTGTCGCTCAGCGCTGGATGGAGTTCATGGTTCAGATGGGTGAGACCCCAGCCCCCCTCCCACCCTTAAGCTCCTGCCCTGGTCCCCATGCCACAGTCCCACCGTGACTTCTGTGTCCTGGATCCAGGATGTGCCTCGGTGTCCAGGAGCTCCACTCACATGGTGTCCCGGTTCCTGCTCCCATCTGTCCTGTCTGAGTTCACCACTCTGGTCACCTCAATGGCTGGAGACACCAGTGTCCGCATCTTTGAGCAGCATTTGTGAGTTTGGGGTCTCACGGAAGCTGAGGTAGGAGAGGTGGGGGCCTGGCCCAGGAGGAGATAACCAGGGAATGGGGCCATGGACGGTCTGCTTTCTGTCCGTCCCTCCCACTAGGGCTTCTGAGCCAGAGATCTTCAGTCCTTGTTCCCTTGGACAGCTGGGCCCAACTCCCCGCCCGGCCGCTGAGCGGCATCTGCTGCTTCTGGGAAGGAACTTCTCGCAGTGGAGGAGACCCACCCAGCAGGGTGAGGCCACAGCCCGGAGGAGGGTGGGCTCAGAGTGACTGACCCTGGAGCTGCTGACCCCGTGGGACGCAGGGTGGGATCGAGGGGGATCGGGCCCCAGACCCTCATTTTGCCCCTCCCTGACCCCGTAGCTGCCAAAGCCGTACAGCGCTTCGAGCCGGGAGGCGACGGGAGCTTGGGGCGAAATGCTCCCCGGCAGAGGTTCTTGCTGCTGGAGGTCATGGACAAGAAGGTAGACGTGGGGCCAGGGGCTGGCTGGGAGGAGGGGCTCCATGATCCCACTGACGCTGAGCCCTGACTTCCAGCTGCAGCTGCTGACCTACAACTGGGCCCCAGACCTGGGGGTGGCCCTGGGCCGAGCACTGGTTCGCCTCGTGCAGTGGCAGAACGCACGCGCCCATCTCATCTTCTGCCTCCTCAGCCAGAAGCTTGGGCTCTTCCACCACTACGGCCAGTTGGACTTCCCAGTGCGTGACGAAAAGGTGCCTGCTGCTCAGGTTCCCTCCTCTCCTGAGTGGTCAGCTAAAGGAAGTAGCAGTTCGGACAGGAGAGGGGACAGGCTGAGGGCAGGAGCAGTGGGGAGGGAGAGTCTGAGAGAGGAGGCCACGGGGGCGGTGGGAGAGGAGGTCTGAGGGCAAAGGCCATGGACCCATTGTGAGGCCCCGTCTCTCTTAGGAGCCAAACCCATTCCTGCTGCCGACCATGGAAGCAGAGACCCTCATCCGGAGTGCAAGCCCCCCTCTGAGCCGCGAGCAGGGACGGCTGAGTGGGTCCTCTCGGGGTGGGGGCCCCCTTCCCCTGGACACATTCCCCTTCGATGAGGCCCTAAGGGATATCACGGCCGCCCGCCCCAGCTCCTCCCTCGGCCCTGTGCCCAGACTGCCCGATCCTGTCACCTACCATGGACAACAGTTCCTGGAGATCAAGATGGCAGAGCGCAGAGGTGAGGGCACTGAGCGGGCAGGGCAATCTGTGGAGTCTGGCAGGGCCAGGGGTGGCCGCTCCTGGGGGCCGCTACTGATGCCTCCAACCCCCAGAACTGGAGCGCCAGATGAAGATGGAGAACCTGTTTGTAACGTGGCAGCAGCGCTCCGCCCCAGCCAGCATGCCCATCAGTGTGAGTGGCCAACCCGCATCCTCTGGGAGCGTCCCATGGCCCTGCCCTGGCCACCGCCCCGGTGCTCACTGCCCATTTCCCCAGGCCGGGGAGCTGGAGACCCTGAAACAGTCGTCCCGCCTGGTGCATTACTGTGCGACGGCCCTGCTCTTCGACCCCGCAGCCTGGCTGCATGGGCCCCCAGAGACCTCTGGGCCCCCGGAGGGGCAGGTGAGGCTCCAGACTCTGGATTTCTCCTGTGGGACCTCCCTTTACCCAGCGGGGACCTCCATTCCTCCACCCCTGCTAGGGCGGTTGATGGCGGGTAGAGCCTTTCTTAACCTCCACTCCCACAGCGGCGCCACCGCCCTGAGTCAGGGTCTGGGAGCCGAGAGGCCTCCGCCAGCTGCGACTCCTCGGATGGGCCTCCAGCGGGTGCCCGGGAGGAGCCTTGGCTGAAGGAGCTGAGCTTGGCTTTCCTGCAGCAGTACGTGCAGTATCTGCAGAGCATGGGCTTTGTGCTGGTGCCGCTGCGGCCCCCCTCGCCCGCCCGCAGGTGAGCGCGTCTCATCTCCCCACCCTCCTCTCCTCCTCCACAGCAGGTGAGGCCCCACACGCCCTTCCTCTTGGGTCCTATTTGGGTAATTTGGGCCTTGCGTGCATCCATCTGATCAGGCCCGCACACACGCGTGAGGATCTGGGACACCTACCTGCAGCCCTCAGGCACATTCCGTAAGCCTCACACATCTCGCGGAACTCATGGCCACGTTCGTACACAAACTGGGTACATTTTCACAGAGCTGCTTGCCCACGTGTGTCTTCTGTGCTTTCACGCTGGTGTCCATCCACACACACCAGTCCTGTACAAGCTCTTGGACCTGGGTCTTAATGATTGTTGTCCTGATCACCTCCTGACCTCTCCAGAGATTTACATAGTTCCTGGCCCAGGAAGTTCTTTTCTCACCATGGTTTTTTTTTGTTTTTTGTTTTGTTTTTTTCTCACCAAGGATCCCTGCAATGGGCCTACTCGCATCACTGTCCTCTGGCCTGTTCTTGGTCATGTTCACTCACTGGCCAGTAGTGAGAGGTCTGAGTCATGGGAGGTAGTAGACAGCTCCTCTGGCAACACCTTCCATCTCCCCAGAACGCAGTGAAAACTCTGCAACCACCTTTCCCATCCTGTGTCAAGTCTCAAATTCCCGTTTCTATGGCCCGTGCCCTATGCCCCTCTCAACGTCTGAGCCTCCAGATTCTATGTTCCCAGCTCCTTCCCAGTGGCTGCATGGGAAAATGTCTGTTCGTGTTATGCTGTCGCTTTCATGTATCCAGATGTGTGAGTTTGTTTTCTCCCTCCTCTCTGCTTTCAGTTTGATACTTTTTCAGACTAGTAAATATAAATTGCACTTCCTTACTCAAGACGCCCTCTTGGCCCAGAAAGCCAATTCCAACTCCTAAGCCTTTTTGTAACCAGCTCTCTACCTCCCAGGCCTCCCTCTCATTTCCAGGCCTTAGGAAGAGAGGACAGGCCTGCGCCTCTGGGACATTTCATTCAGCACCCCTCTCATTTCTCAGTGACGGACCCCAGGAGGAGCTCTCTGCTCATTGCCCTCCACAGCCAGTTCCCAGCTGTAGGGATTTCTCTGGAGTTCGCATCCTTCCCATTCAGTTATGTTCTTCCCAGAAATCAGAATTCCCTTTTAAAACCAAAGATACTAGGATTAAAAATATGTTTCTAGAGAAGAATTTAAAGTCAGGCCTTCCTTCCTCTCCAGTCTCTAACCATCACCAATCACTAGTTAGGTCTGGTCCCTATTTCCTTGAGGATTAAGTGGGACATTTCTTGCCAGAGGCTTTGAACCCCCAGCAGGAGTTCCAGTGGTTTATAGCTCCTGAGTATGAGTGCGTCCCACTGGCCCTTTCTACTTTGTCCTCATTCACAGTATTTCTCTTTTCCCTTTGCCTCTGAGTTGAGAAATGAAGAACAGCAGGCCTGTGGAACACTGAAAATGCCCTTCCCGGGTCAAAAGAGAACGCCTTTTCCCTCCCAGGGGAACGTCCCTAACCAGGGCATCAAGCATCTGCTTGCGCTTTCCCCATGAAATCTTAGACAGACATCACACTCTCCCCTCCCTTGCTGTCCACAGTAAGCAGGTATCTCCATCTGCTCACAGGTGTCTCCCCGCAATCACAGCAGCCTCTGCGGCTCTACCCTCACCCTCTCACTGGAAGAGAGGGGCCTGCTCTCCGCCTCCCCCTTAGAGCAGCAGCTGCTGTGGAGAGAGCCCCGCCCCACTATCGAGCCCTGGACTCCTGGCCTAGCCTTGCCACTTACCCACCGTGGGACCCCAGGCAGGTTCTTCCCTTCTCTGGGCCTGTCTCCTCTCCTGCAGAACGATTCCACGTGAAATGGGTTCTGGGTCAGATAGCCGCAACCCTTCACCCCACTGGCCTGCCTCACCCCCTTTTGCCTCTCTTCCTTTTCTGCAGCACCAGCCGGCTGCGGGCCATGGCTATCCTTGGAACAGAAGGTCGGGGCTCCTTCTCCTGCCCGAAAGCCAAGACTGAAGGGAGCCCCAAGGTAACACGTCGTCGTGTTCCTTCCCCAAGAGTGAAATCAGTGATGCCTCAGACACCAGCATCACTGAGCCTGAATTACTTGCCCAAGGCCTAAAGCGGGGGGCTCTGGGTGATGACTGAGGTCATTGATCCCAGCCTGACACCATTAAAGTCACTGACCCAGGGGACTTTTTCCCCAATGGTCCGAGGCTGGTGAGCCCCCTGCCCTTGCCCCTGAACCCGTCTTTTTCCTTTCTGCAGAGCACTGGCTCTCCCGTCACCACGTACCACCTGCAGCGGGCACTGCCCGGGGGCATCATCCTCATGGAGCTGGCCTTCCAGGTGAGCAGAAGGAGCTCTACATGGGGAGAGCCAGGCCCACCTGTCTCTCGCCCTCCTGACCTCATCTTCGTCCTCTCTCCAGGGCTGTTACTTCTGTGTCAAACAGTTTGCCCTGGAATGTTCCCGAATCCCCATGGGGCAAGCTGTCAACTCCCAGGTATGTGGTGGAGACGGAGGGCCGTGAGGTCTCAGACGTAGTCAGTGCAGCCCCAGTGACCATCTGGTGCTGCAGGCGTCTGGGCCATTCCAGTGCTCTGCCTGCCTCAGGCACCAGTCTTACTCTGTGGTAGTCCAGACCTGTATTCAGCTATGGCACTGGGGGCAGAAGGCAGTGCAGCACAGTGGCTGGTCCGGCCCTGTGGTCATTCTGGCACTGACCATACATGGGTAGACAGTGAGGACATTTGAGCAGAGCGGGTAATCTGACACATGGGTGGGTCAGTGCCATGGGCAGTCCTGGCCTCGTCTAGGGCTGGGGACAACCTGGCACTGTCCATATAGTCACTAACACTTAGAATGTGGACTAGAGTCCCCACCCACACAGCACAGCCCCCCCACACTCAGTTGTTATTTCTGTCCCTGTCTGACTGCCTGAAGGCAGGGCTTCTGCACCCCATGAGGTTCTGAGCACTCAACAAGGCTCAGCAAGAATGAGTCGCAACTGAGTGTGGTCAGAGACCCGAAGCCCTCCAGCCCTGAGTGAGTTCGGCCCCTTCGTTGTTTGGCTTCTGCCTTCCTTGTGCCTCGAGTTGAGTTTCTGAGAGATCAGGGTCTGACTGGGTGCAGTCCGTCGCCCTCCAGTACAGATGGCACAAACTCTTCCCGTATCTGGACAGCTCAGATCCAGCCCACAGGTGGTTGCCTTTGACTTGGGTGTGGATGCCTGGTCTAGTCATCACAGGATAGTGAGATCCAGGAAAGCTTGGTGACTTTAGTGTAGGAACCTACCTGGGCCAGGGCACAGAAGGGAGATTGGACAGGCAGGTACTCTTTCACACTTCGCTGTAGTATTGGCGGGAAGGACCCACCCCATTATTCTCTTGAGCTTCCTGAAGTCCTGGCTGCCCTGCCCCCGGATCTCCATCCAGTTTGGCTCTCTCTGCACCTACATATCTAATCTCTAACCTTACTTAGATTTCTAAGTTGCTTTATTATAGCTATTACTTATTTATTAACTGCTTAGTATACATGCTAAGGGAAGAGGAGAATTTTACGCCTACTGTACAGATAAGGAAACTGAGGTTCACGGAGGTTAAGTGATGTGCCCCAGGGCACACAGCTAGTTGCTGGCAGTAGTAGGGTTGCAAGCTGGGTCTCTGACTCTGAGGCTTATCCTTGGTTACTGCAGTTTATCACGCAGCTCTAAATTTATGAGGACCTTTCCTTTCTCTCCATGGTAGATGAGGAAACTGAAGCAGAGAGGTTGTGACTTACCCAAGGTCACGCAGCTACTCTGACTCCTAGGCAACTGCTGCTTCTACAGTCACTGATTTCCTTTCCTGTTAATTTTTATGCCCTGTGCCCCCAAGGCCACGGTCAGGTAGATTCTGCCATTCTAGCATCACCTATCCAACTGTTAACACACTCTCAGTAATGCTGATGTACACCAAGAGAAGCACCAGCTCTGTGTCTCTGCCCTCCTTTCTTCCTCCGTCAGTGGTTCGTTCGTTCATTCATTCATTCACAGATGAATTAGAGGAGGCCAGCTCTGGACTAGCCTTGGCAGGATGTCCCAGATGAGGCTTTACAAATGAGTGGGAGTTAGCCAGCTTTGGGGACCAGGGGGAGCAGCATTCAGGCAAACAGAATGGCAGGTACAAGAGGGTAGAGAAAATATGTGGTATGCTTCGCAAGAACAAGTAATTTGATGAGAAGATAAAGCCGGAGGGATGGGAAGCGACCAGGAAAACCTTTCTAATAGTGAGTAATTACACACCTGGCCTACCCTGACCACCCTGTTTAAAACCACACCTGCTTTATTTACTGCTTGATTTTCCATAACCATCCACTAACGTGCTATTTACTCATTTACTCTGCCTAATGTTTATTGTCTTATCTCCCCACTACTGGACTGTAAGCTCCTTGAGGGTAGGGGTTTGTATCCCCAGCAACTAGAACAGTACCAGGTAGGCACGTGGGAGGCACTGGACAAGTATTTGTTACGTGAGTGAATCTGTGCCAGACTTGAGTGGAGACTGGGATACCGAGTAAAAAAGGTTCATGTCTCAAAATGGTCAGTTCATGTAAACAGAGTTACAACACTGCATAATGTAATGAGGAGGGCTTCTCACAGAAGCGTTTCTGGCAGAGGGGCCCACGGCGACGGGGTGAATCTTGAGCTGCGGTTTCCCAGGCAAGAGGAGGGAGTGAGATGGGCGGGCAGCCTGCCACCGTTTCCTGACCAGGTCCCCCCCCGCTGCTCCCCAGCTGTCCATGCTGTTCACGGAGGAGTGTGACAAGGTGCGGGACCTGATGCATGTGCACTCGTTTAGCTACGACTTCCACCTGCGCCTCGTGCACCAGCACGTGCTGGGCGCCCACCTGGTGCTGCGGCATGGCTACCACCTCACCACCTTCCTGCGACACTTCCTGGCCCACCACCCTGATGGGCCCCACTTTGGCCGCAATCACATTTACCAAGGTCGGTGCCCAGGGGCAAGCCAGTGAACCCGAAAAAGAACAGGCCGCCAGGTGTCTCAAGCCAGGGCCAGGGGGACCACTTCCGGGGACCAGACCTTGTCTCTGCCTCTCCTGTCCTATATGGTCCAGTCGCCTCATGTCACCTGGACCCTGTCCCCATGTCTCTGTCTTAAGTTCTTCCCAGTCTGTTTTCATAGCAAGTTTGGTTTAATTTTCATAGCAAGCAAAGTTTAGATCCTGTGTCGTGTGTACCCTGCCCCCTGTGTGTCCTGAGCCACTTCTGTCCCATCTCCATGTCCCTCAGGAGCTCCCCAGAAAGAATCGGCCTGCCTGCCCATCAGAGCCTCAGGGATTCCCATCCTCCGGCCCCACCAGATCACTGTGTCTGTCCCAGGCTCAGTGTCTCCTGTAACTCATCCCTCAGGGACCCTGGAGCTCCCCACTCCGCTCATTGCTGCCCACCAGCTGTACAACTACGTGGCCGACCATGCCAGCTCCTACCACATGAAGCCACTGCGGATGGCCCGGCCAGGAGGCCCGGAACATAACGAGTACGCCCTGGTGTCGGCGTGGCACAGGTAAGGCGAGAAGGGATGCCTGGAGCCGGAGTCGGGGCCATCCTTGCAGTGGGCGACCCGCGTTTTCTTGGGCAGAAGGGGTGGGGTTGGCTTCATCAGAACCTCAGGCTTGACGTCTCCCCAACCCCCACCGCACAGCTCTGGCTCCTACCTGGACTCTGAGGGACTTCGTCACCAGGACGACTTCGACGTGTCTCTGCTTGTTTGTCACTGTGCCGCACCCTTTGAGGAGCAAGGAGAGGCCGAGCGGCACGTTCTGCGGTCAGCAGATCCCCTGCCTTGAACTTGCCCGTTGCCCAGCCGCTCCCTGCTGTTGCCCTGTGTCTCTCCTGCTGTGACCATCACACTCCCGCCCCTCCCCACCCTAGGCTGCAGTTCTTCGTGGTGCTCACCAGCCAACGAGAGCTCTTCCCCAGACTCACTGCTGACCTGCGCCGGTTCCGGAAGCCGCCCAGACTGCCCCCTGAGCCAGAGGCTCCTGGGAGCTCAGCCGGTAGCCCTGGGGAGGCCTCAGGGGATGGTCTGGCCCCTGGACCGGCTCCCCTCTTCCCCCCACTTGCTGCAGAGGTGGGTGTGGCACGGGCACGGCTGGCTCAGCTGGTAAGGCTGGCTGGAGGGCACTGCCGTCGGGACACCCTTTGGAAGCGCCTCTTCTTGCTGGAACCACCAGGACCTGATCGGCTGCGACTAGGGGGGCGCCTGGCCCTGGCCGAGCTGGAGGAGCTCCTAGAAGCCGTCCATGCCAAATCCATTGGGGACATCGACCCCCAGCTGGTAAGCAGCTGTGGGTTCCAGAAGGGGCTGGGATGGACGCTAGGAATTCCACTGGCAGCCAGGGTACAGGTTGCAGGGGTCTCAGAGGTGGTTCTGGAACAGCAGATCCATGCCTGTGGACCTTCCCCTAGGACTGCTTCCTGTCTATGACGGTCTCCTGGTACCAGAGCCTGATCAAGGTTCTCCTAAGCCGCTTTCCCCAGAGCTGTCGCCATTTCCAGAGCCCAGACTTGGGAACTCAGTACCTGGTAAGTCTCTTTGACCTTCCTCTGAAAGGGGAGACACAGCAGAAATCCTCATCAGAGAGGTGACAGGGTCCCCCTCAAAGAACCCCAGTCTGACTAAACAGGGAGGCTGAGATGGAGTGACCACACCGGTAGATGGATGTAAAACCCTTCAAGCACCAAAGCCACAGCATGTGATTCACTGAGAATAACCTAGAGCTGTGCCCTCAGGGCTCACAAAAAGCACAAACGTTGGCTAGCGATCCTGGGGGCCAAGCTCTGGAACCTTGTGAGTGGTTGCTCTTGGAGGTTCCAGTCCCAGAAAGGACCTCCTGGGCTTTCAGGCCTTTTTACCAAAGTGTGGTCCTCACACCAGCAGCGTCAGCACCACCTGGGAGCTGACCAAAGTGCAGACTCTCAGACCCCACCCCAGACCTGCTGGCTCAGAACCTGCCTTTCAGCCAGATCCGCAGGTGATTGGTACGCACAGTAGAGGTTGACAGGTTGCTGGGAAGGACAGGTAGAGAGAGCTATGGCAGTGGGCACAAGCCTGGGGATTGAGAGCCTAAAGGATGGCCCCAACGAGAGCAGCGATCAGGAGAGGAGACATTCAAGAGAAGATTTCAAAAGAAAAGGTGCTTGGTCTGTGGTAAGGGGTCCTGCGACATAGTGCTTGTGGGGAAGACTAGTTTCAAGGTGTGACAGAGCATCACCCAGAGAAGCCAGGGTTAGTTAGGGTAAGGCTGCGGTGGTGCAGGTGGGTGTGAGCAGATGGGGATGCTTCTGTGGGTGGCGGGAACACTGAAGCAGGAGTGGGTTTGGGGGAAGGGTGAAGAATTGAATCTGAGGCCCAGGAGGACCTTCGAGGACCACAGTCTAGAAGGTATATGGGCATCGGGGATTGGAGCTCAGGAGAGAGATGTAGGCAGCACTTACACAAACAGGTGGTGACTGAAGCTGGGCATAGAAGAAACTGCCCAGGGAGAGATCACAAAGCTGAGCGCCAGGGACAGGCATCAGGGAGGCCAGAGACACGAAACCCAGGAGGAAGGGAGGGCTCACGTCAAGGGGAGAGAACCCTCCTTTAATGATGGGCTTCAGTGTGTGAGCTTGTGCAGGGCCTTCCAGTCAAGTACCACTCGCTCATCCTGGTGAGGCTGGACAGGCTAACCGGTGGCCAGTGAGGACGAGGACTGAGGTTGGGCTTGGAGGAGGTCCTGGGTGACCGTACAGTGTAGGTGGGGTCAGGTGTGGTGATGGAAGCGGGCCTTCCTCACACTGGTCCCACTTTCAGGATGCCTTCAAGGAGGGTCTGTGCCTCACTCCGCATCTCATTTTGTCTTTTGCTGCAGGTTGTGCTGAATCAGAAGTTCACTGACTGTTTCGTGCTAGTGTTTCTGGATTCCCACTTGGGAAAGACGGTGAGAACGGGAGGGGGCGGTGAGGGGCTTTGTGTCAGCCTAGTAGGAGGCTGTACCCCAAATGCTCCATCCCAGAGCCTGCTGAGGCTGGGGAGCCCTGCTCCCTGGGCTCAGCCTGCCCTCCTCTCACCACCCCCGCCCCGTGTTCCCCACAGTCTCTGACAGTGGTTTTCCGAGAGCCCTTCCCGGTACAGCCCCAGGACAGCGAGAGCCCCCCTGCCCAGCTGGTCTCTACTTACCACCACCTGGAGTCCGTCATCAACACAGCCTGCTTCACCCTCTGGACCCGCCTCCTCTGAGGGATGGGCCACTGAATGTCCTCGAATTATGGCTCTGTAGGATTGCCCACTTGCAGCAGGACTGGCCAGCCCTCTGGGCACCCGGGCAAGACTGGACACTGAGGGATGCCAGTCGTTGTGTGAATGTGTCTTGGGGACCTGGTAGCAGGAGCTGCCCTCCCTAAACACTCACTGCCACTGACCAGCCCAGGGATCCAGAAGGTCCGGTCACCTCCCTGAGGTGTCCATGCCATCTCAGGTCCCTGGGCCCTTCCAGAAGGAGACTGCTCCTCCCTGCTCACTTGGTGGAGTCTGGGAATTCTTCACATCAGGTGGCACATAGACCCCTTAGAGTTCCTCTGCCTGAATCCTGCCTCCGAGCCTTGGCTTGCGGTCAGCCACCCGCCTCCCCCACCCCCATCTTGAGCCCTGTGGTCTTCACTGCCCACGGGGACATCATTGCTGGACAATTGCCACTAAGACACCTGGGTTCCAATCCCAGCTCTGCCTTTGAAGCATCTGTGACCACGGGTGAGTCCCTTTGCTCTCGGACCCTTGGTTTCTCATCTGTACGTGAGGTGGTGAGCTCAAAAGCTCTCCCATCTCCACAGCAACACTGGCACAGACTGGAGGACTTGAACGTGAGCTGTATGTCCCTTCTCTGCAGGAAGGAAGTGACCCAAAGAAACTGAAAAGTTAGGCACTGTGTGTCCCTCCCCCTCCCCCTCCAATAACATACACACATGGAAACCTTCAGCAGATTGTCTTTAATTCAGAGGAGACTCGGGATGTGCAGCTCACCATCCCAGAGGTGTGTGGCTGGAGCGCAGGACCTCACTGGCCAGCCTGTGGGCGGCCCCGCTTATCCCAGTACGAACGTAGCCAACTCAAGCCCTCTACCGTGTCTCCTGAGGGGAGAGGGACCCGAGGCATCTCAACCCACGAGGAGGAAAACAGCCCCTGCCTGACACCTGTCCCTCCAGAGCCCCCTCCCCAGGGCCAGGCCTGGAGCTCTGCCCACCCTCACCTCGAGGCTGGTACTCGCAGCCCACAAAGCCTTTGTAGCCTTCATCTTCCAGAAGTTGGAACAGATAGGGGAAGTTCAGCTCTCCAGGGCTGCCGGGTTCCCCTCGGCCTGGGACCTGTGCCACCTGCACGTGCCCTGGGAGCAGATGTGGGCAGATGTGGGGGGGGGGTAGAAAGAGTGGGAGGACAGAGGAAGCATCATGGCAGACTAGGAAGGAGCCAAGAAAGGGGCCCTCACCAACGAGGGGCAGGAACTCCCGGATGTTCCCCGTCAGGTTCCCGTCCATGATCTGCCAGTGGAATATGTCCTGGGGCAGAGATTCCGAGTCACAGACCCTGCAGGCCACACCATTCTGCCTGGATTTGGAGAACACAGGCCCATGGGCCCTCTGAGAAGCACTCCCTCTCTCCCACTTACCATCTGTAACTGGAGGTTGGGTCTTCCAACTTTCTCTAAGATGGCTGCCGCTGGGAGAGAAACCGGGGAGGAGGCCATGAGACTCAAGGAGGGCGCCAAGAATCAAGGGACAGGAGGAGACAGGGCTGGGGTCCTACCCTGCTGGGGCGTATCCAGGAAGTACCGGGGGTCCGTGATGCGGGTGTTGATGGGCTCCAGCAGCCCCACAAGGTTCTCCTAGCACCAGGCAGGATCCGTGAGTAGAGCTCTCCCTGAGGTTTGTACCCCCTCAATCACCGATCAAGCCCATCACCAATCCCTCCGGCCTGGACCGGGGCCCAGCCTCTGTGCCTCACTGCTCTCCCCACTGTGCATCCCCTCCACACACACACACATTCATGAAGCATGTGTGTCTGTATGTGTTTTCACCGTCTCACCTGAGCCAGAACCCCAGCTGCATGCCTCAGGTTCTCCAGAAAAACTGTGTCCATTTCACCCCTGACTGCTGCTCGATCAGCCCCCTGGGGCACTCGGCCAGCCATCAGGTGAATCCTGTGGGGAAAATGGGCCTGGATGGGGCTGTGGAGTCCACCCTCGAAGCGCGAGCTTTCACTCCGTTGCTCCCTGGGTGCACCTCTTCCAGCTGCTCTCCGATCATGCCGGATTCCCATCTCCCCAGGTCTCTCACTTAGCGCCTCCTGTACTTCCAAATTCTCCTTTTCCGTGCCCCTTCTCCTCATGCCTACAAACGTGATTCTCACCTTTAAAAAATTAGTTTGACCCTTACCCTTCTCAGGAATTCCACGCTGCTTGTCACTCCTCCTTGCATCTGTTTCTTAGCTTCCCATCTGTTTTCTGCACACACACTCCTCCACCCCCTTAATAACCCCTTGTGGCCAGTTCCTTCTCAGCCTGGTTGCTCTGTGCAGGATTTGACATTTATGAGATCAGCCCCACTTTGAGTCCCCCTCACTTCACCACCTGATCCTTTTCAGCCACCTCCAAAGCAGACAGGTTACATTTACAACTTTTAATTTAACTTTTATGCCCCTCTTGCCTTTGGCCCCTGCATCCTTGACGGGAATGCTCCTTACCTCAAGCAAGTGCCCACTAGAGACCCACTACTTACTACCTGTAAGCTTTCTCTGATCCCAGACAGAGTTACTGCCTACCTGCTCCCACAGCCTCCTTGAACTGACCTGTCCTCAAACGGATCACTCCGTTTGTTTACTGTGCTATCTATCTCCCAGGTCAGACTAAGCTCCCAGCACGGGATCCCAGCATGAGTTGAGCAAGAAAGAGTTGCAAACAGAGAGTGACACACAACAGATGAAATACAGGAGGCAATTTACAAGGGGCCCGGACGGAAGGGGCGAAGAAGGGCCAGTGCGATGGACCTCTGAGCCTCTCAAGCCCCAGCGGCCTGTTCTCTCGTGGGTCATGGGGGCGGGGGATTGGAGAGAGGAGGATACCTGGGACAGCCCAGAGCCTTGGCGTACAGCACAGCCTGCTCCAGCCCATCTCGGAAGGCCGCCTGCCTCCCGGGAACGGCCCCCAGCCCCATCTCCCCTTTCTCTCGGTCTCCTGCGGAGAGAATGGGCCTCAATTCCCGGCTCGCTCTCCCGGCTTGCCCCGCCCAGGCCCGGGCCCCCACGGCGCACCCGGGGGCGTGTTGATCAGCACGAGCTGTAGCCCCACTTCCTGCGCCGTGCGCGCCAGCGCCTCCGGCGGCTCCCCGTACGGCCAGCCGACCTCGGCCGCCTCGAAACCCGAACTGCCCGCGGCCCGGAGCCGTGCGGCGAGGCTGGGGAGCTCGGGGAACAGCCACGACACGTTGGCCGAGAAGCGCAGCGGAGCCATGGCCGGCCGGGAGCGCGCGTGGGGCAGAATCCGCGCAGCCGGAAGGCAGCAGCCGCGGGCGGGGCCGGGGAGGGGAAGGGACTGAGGGCCCGAGCGGGGGGCGGGGCGGAGCGGGCGCCGAGGCGGCGGAGGAGCCCGGCCCTGCCGGGCGGGGGCGCGCTGTCGCCGCGAACTGGGTGCCGGCTCTCTCCGGCTGGGAAAGCCGTGCGTCGTAAAAACCGCGGACTGGCCAGAAAAGTGCACTTTCCCTGACGGGAGAGGGCGGCGCGCGGAGGAGGTGCGGACCCAATTAACGTGAAGGAGCGTGGACGCTAACAAACGCTTCGTGTTTTTCCTTCATTATAACCAGAGTACCTGTTCATTATGGAACATTTGAAAGTGTGTGCCGCACCACTCACCCGTTAACTTTCCCGTACAGAGCAAAAACTAAACACGTGCAGTCTTTTCTTAGAAAACCCTGATCATAGTGTATATGCGATTTTATGGCATATTATTTCGTGAGCATTTCCCGTGAAAACCTTGAATTAGCTGCTCACTGTTCCGCACCGGGACATCCCAGAATCTGTTGATGGTCATTAGGGATTTCAACGTGTGTGTGCGCGTGCGCTATAAAAGCACTTTAATGCACTTCTTAGTCCCATCTCTGAATCGTTCTCTGAGGTTTCTTTTGTAGGAACAAAGTACGAAGTCCTTTATAAGGAAAACTGCCCCCACCCCTGGACTCCGCACTGAGCGGCTATGGGCGGGCTGTCCCCTCTCAGCCCCGGCTGATTGGACCACGGAAAGACATCTGATCCAAGGGCAGCCAATCCATAGAATAGCCCGAGACCCTTGATTTGTCCAATTTGGAAAGATAGTCTGACCAATCAGGCTCCCTCTTGGAGAGTTCAAACAAGGAAATACTGAGAGCCAAGTGGGAGGTGGGTTTGCCGGAAGATGACTGTGGCTGTAGAAACTAAATAAGCAGGAGTCAGGTGGTAAAGAAAAGCTAGAGCAGAGGGGGTGGGAAACTGAGCACTATGAATAGGGGTAGCACGTTGAGATGCCGCTGCTGCAGAGTTGTCAGGACTGGCCAAACCCACGGCAGCTCCCAGGTCTACGCTTCCCAAGGCCAGGATGTTTAGACTTTCCCGGGTTTCTGTGTCTGTAGCCTCTTAATGTTTCTTCAGATCATTCAAATGAATTTATCAATATTTCAGCCACACTAAACCAACTGAATGGGCAGATTCCAAGTTGGGTGAAAAAATAGGAGCATGCTTAAGTTCTTGACGACTGTGCTAAATGGCTTTTCAAAAATATTGTCAGTTTACACTTGGACAATACATTCATAGACGTCATCTTGATCTGCTTCCTGTACTAGCTTTGACAAAAAGCAGCTTGAAGTGCAACACCAGGAGCACCCAGCGTCCACTGTCTTCCTGTCACTGCTCTCTGGCATCCCAAGTCAAGCTCACCCAGGCACCTGGGATCCAGGCTCAGCTCAGAGTGAATGCAAGTGCCTGGCAGGTACTGTTTCTTCAGCTCTGCCTCCAAGCACGGATTGCCACCAGCTATGACCGATCACCTGATTTCTTGCCCCCCTGCAGTTGGCAGTATACTTGGAAATCAGACTCCTCCTGGAACGTGTTTCTTGGGTACTGTCCAATCAGGATGTGACCTCACTAAGTTTAACAATCCCAACTTCAATCCCAACTTCAGCGTGTTTATGATCATTGTTGGCAATACAGAATAACATCTAAGGTAAGTAATTCCTTATTAACACTCCACTGTAAATCTGAGTATGCAAATTCTATTTAAGACTTTCAAAGCACCACCATCTGCTGGGGTCTGTACCAGAAACAAAATTTGTCCAGCCTCCAATGGTTCCACTCCTTTTTCGCTTGTATTCCCTGTAGGGCAGCAGAGATGATGTATAAACTAGATGTGCGTGACTCACTTTTCCCCTTAATTCCCTTACAACCACCTTTACATAATGTATCAAAATATATACAAGAGAGGTACAATGCCCATGACAATTATTTTCTTTAGTCACCATTTGTCTGTATCTTAACCCACTTTGCAACAGAAGCATTACACGAAGTTATTACAAATCTTGATTCTTTGCATTTAACTTTTAATCAAAGAACTTGTACAGCTATGATGATCAGTTAAGATAACAACAGCTTGTAAATAGTTACATGGATAATGGCTGACACTTGCACGTAGAGTTCAGATTCGCATTTGACCACTGGATTGCACTTGCCAACGTCTTAAAAAACATTACAACTAATATGTGAAATGCAATCAAAACCTCAGTGAAATTTCATTTTATACTTTCCAGATTGGAGGAAAAAAAAAAACACCTTAAAAGTCAGACAATAGCAAGTATTGGAAGGGATCTGGAACAACTGCAACATTTATTCACTGCTGATAGGAGTATAAATCACTACAACCACTTTGGAAAATAATCTGGCATTATTTCTTAAAACTGAACATTCATATACCTTTGATCCAGCGGTTCCTTGCCCAGGTTTATCTCCTGGAGAACCGTGTGCACGAGTGTACCAGGAAATAATTCATTGATGTTCATAGCACCACTATTTATGTAGCAAAAATAAGGAATTAACTCAAATGTCCATTGATAAATGTATAGATGTGTTGTTGTATAGTCCTACAGTGTTGTTTATAAAAGTGAAGAAAAAGCTGGTGACTCAAATGGTAAAATTGAGTTTGCTCTTGGATTAGAGTAATATATGAAGAGCTTAGTGACGTTTGGGTCGAATTGAAAGCACCAGTATGAACACATCGAATGGATAAATCTCAGAAACATAATTGTAAGTGAAAGAAGCAAATCACAGAGAAATATATACAGTATGATTCCATTTACATGAAGTCAAAAGCAGGGGAAACCAAACAATATCTTGTGTAGGGCTACAAACATCTGTGGTAAAACTATAAAGAAGAGCAAGTGATAATGACCACAAAATTCAAGATGATAGTGACCTCTGGAGTGGGAGGGAAGGGAGTGGCATTGGAGACTTCAAGAGTAATGGCTGTCCCCTTTCTCTGGTGTGGTGTGATCACACATCTTTGTTTTATCACTACTCTTTATATCTTACATATATTTTATAAATATCATTTTGTATCTGTTTCATATTTAATAAGAACAAAATTTTAAAACTTTCTGTATGCATTATTACCACCTGTTAGCACATTTTCTATTAACATCCTCATTGTAGTATCATGAGAATCTCAAGGTTTTTCTACAGACTCAGCTTGTTTGTATTAGACTAGAATTACTACATTTTGGATTCAATGTGGCACCGCTCAAGCTAGTGGTCTTTGATTGTATTACCTGCTCAGAACCTGTGCTAGGCAGCCTGTGAAATTGGTCCCCAGTGATCTCCACATTCTGGTCTCCATGCTCCCTCTGCTTGAATATGGGCTGGACCTCGAGATTCACTTCAAACAAACAGAATACAGCAAAGCTGGTCCAATGTCACCTCAGAGATTAGGTTACAAAAAGGCTTTGGCTTGTGTCTTGGGTGCCCTCTCTCACTCTTTCACTCACTTGCTCTGAGGAAAACCAGCTGCCATATTGTGAGCTGCCCTATGGAAAGAGCTATGTCAAGGGGCTGATGCAGCCTGTGAATGAGCTTGGAAGCAGGTCTGCTCCCACTGAGCCTTAAGATGACTGTGATCCTGACCAGCACCTTGACTGCAGCCTCATGACGGATAAGGTTTGAGTCAGAGACATCCACCTAAGGCACGCCCAGATTTCTGGCCTACAGAAAGTCTTTGATAGTAAACATTTGTCATTTTAAGCCACTGAGTTGTGGGGTAATTTGTTAGCAGCAATAGATATCTAGTAGAGGTTCCCTTTCTTCTTCTGGGAACTGTTCCCTTGTTTGGGGGAATTATCACTTTCACCACTTCTTCATCTTAAGTGTGAATAGGTGCTGTCATCTTCTTATAAGATCCTCTCTTCCCAGCCACAGTGATTGGTCAGTGAGTGGGCACCTGACCGAAGCTGGACCAACCAGAGTACCTGTTATAGACATTGTAGGTTGCCTACCCCACGTCTGTTGCCTCTTTTCTCCTTCTTAATAGAACCATACCTCATGGGGACATTCAGGCAGAGAGAATAGAAATGATGTACAGAGAGACATGGCAAGAAACACCGAGAGAGGCGTTGTATTCGCTTGGAACATCTGTAAGGGAATCAATCAAGCTAGCCTTCCTGCTTCATCTTAATTCTTTCCAAAAAAGAGATGTCTCAGAACTAACTTGCTTTTCCCATCCCAAGACCAAACATTGTGCACATTTCAAAAAACACATGGTGCTTTTGGTAAGAAGCAATTTGAAGACCTGGACCCTGGGCACTTGGGCTATATATTTATATCATTTCATGAATTTAGATCATTTCATATAGCTGGTAGTGGTGAACTGGATGACTGATAGCAACTTAGGGATCTCAGTGTCTCTGAGGGAATCTTTATCTTTCAAAGTCATGAGTTTATGCTGATGATTTTTATTTCACCCGATCTTCATTAAGCTTTTTCCTACCTTGCTCTAATACAAGAGCATCTTCATTTCTATTTTAACTTTCTTATTTGAGCTCCCAGTCTTTTTATCACTTTTATACAGCATGTTCAAATCAGGCTCCATATATCATGTTATATATTTTCACATCCAACCATGTGTTCAGAATCTAGTGTCACTCTATTATTTGTTTGAACCATTGAGTCTGCATTTCTAAGGCTTCGGAATTTAAGTTTCCCCCTTTACTCAATTTACCAGTAATAGTCCATATCACACAGATTCATGATAGCTTGTAACTGTGTCAAAAAGGAAACTAAACCTTTGGTAAAGTTTTTCTTTCATAGGTTTCTACCGTATCCAAGTATGTCATAGGGGAATATCCGTGATACATCTATTATACATTAGGACTCGATAACTAAAATTTCAGCACATTTACACAGAATCATTTCACACACACAGTACATTGAATAATAACATCATTATACAAAACAGCATTGAATCACTTTACAAAATTTGTGCTTGCATGAGCGATCATTATATTCTTGGAAGAATATAATAATATTTGCTGTTCCATGTTATACATCCTTATCTTTAAAAGGAGGCTCCTATAACTGGCCCTTATCTTTAGTTTCTGTTCTATTACTGGGTGGCTGGATTGCATCCAGAAACTCTTCTTGTGCCGTTCCCCTACATATGCATGTTGTTAGGACCACATGAAGGCTCTTGGCCATATTATTTAATAGAGTGTTAGCTAATTACATTCCCATCCACATGCAATCTTTAAACTTAAATACAACCAGTGAATGTATGACTCAAAGAGTACAAGTGTGGATAGTCAGAAAGGTTTTTTTTTCATGTTTAGAATTTTGAAAAATCTCAATAACCCTAACTACAGAATCTTATTCTTCCCTTGTTTAATTTTTACACTCATGAATTCTACCCATGGTATTAGGTATATATTTTTTGCAACTTGTTTTTTTTTTCCACTTAGCATTATACATGGGAGGTCTTATAGGATGTCTTTCCTTTGTGGGGGGGGAATATATATATATATATATATATATATATATATATATAAACTCAATCTATCTTACTGTTCTCCCTTTCTTTGGCCATTCTTTTAACTGCATTTTATTCCAGAATATGAAATTTTTTTTTTTTTTGCGGTACGCAGGCCTCTCACCGCTGTGGCCTCTCCCGTTGCGGAGCCCAGGCTCCGGACGCGCAGGCTCAGCAGCCACGGCTCACGGGCCTAGCTGCTCCGCGGCATGTGGGGTCTTCCAGGACTGGGGCACGAACCCGTGTTCCCTGCATCAGCAGGCAGACTCTCAACCACTGCGCCACCAGGAAAGCCCAGAATATGAAAATTTTATCCTTCCCCTATTGATGGACAAAAAGATTGCTTCCAATTTATCAGTATTACAATATACATCCTTGTACATGCCTTTCTCTGTGTGGATACAAATATGAATATTTCTCCAGTATATATCTCTGAAAGTGGACTTGCTTGGCCAAAGGATATGCACGTTCAAAGTTCTAATTCACTGCCAAATTGCCCTTTAAAACGCTTTATCAGTTTACATTCGTACTGACAGCCTATGAGCGCCTGTTTCCCTGCATCTTCATCAAGGCTGGATTCTTGCCAATCTGAAGCGGGGGAAAAAAACATTTAAAAAAATCGAATCGTTCATTATGCCTGAAGTTGAACATCTTTCCAGATGTTTATTTGCCATTAGCATTCCCTCTTCTGTGAATTGCTTATCTAAAGACTTTGTCCATTCTTCAGTAGGATTCTTAATGTTTTAATTAAACAGTTTGTAGATGTTCTTTATAGAAATTCTGGATATTAAGTCTTTGGCTGTTTTTTGCTTACCTTTGACTTTATTTAAAGTATCATTTGCTGTACAGAGTGTTGGAGGAGTGCCACCTTTCTACCAGGCTTCGCGTTCCCGTTTGGAAGGAGGTCTGCCCTCTATAGATGTCTCCGGGCGCCTGCCCCGCCTTCTCGGTCTTTCCCAGGGGAAGGAGAGTGACTCCTTTGTCAGAAAGGAGGCGCCAAACTGCTCAGCTCAGTCCCATCCTCCCTTCTCTCTGTAAAAAAGCACACTCCCTACCCTACCCACCTCTGCCATAAGTTTTACAGGAATAAACCCTCACAGGGCTGACCTCAGGGGTGAAATATTAGCAACCTGCTTGCCTAGCAGACCTAAGCCATATTGTCCAGTGTCAGTTGTAGTGGTAACAAAGGTAATATTTGTATCTCCATCTGCCGTACTCCCCTGCCTATCTCTTAATAGGTTCTTGTATCACTGAGTCCAAACAGAAAACAGATGGCACACTCAAATTAGGATAATTCAGAAGATTGAATAAAGGGACTATATGAAGGCGTGGGCAGGCGTAGGGGAGATACAAGGGATAGTGCAGCAACCTAGGGCTGGGAACAGCAGAGCTGTTACTCCTCCTAAGCCTGAAAGGGTGAAGGGGATGGGGGCATGGGGACTGAAGTCCGGGAGGAGAAAGTCGTGCAGAGATAACTGTCCTACGAGGAACCGAAGCCCTCAGTTGCAGGACACGGGCAACCTGAGGCAGCCTGTAGGGAGGAAACCTGAGAAATAAATACCCTACCTGACTCTCCTTCTGCCCTGTAATCTCCTGCTGGGCCTCCCCACTAGATAAACCAACCAGAGCCCGAGGACAAGGGAACCCATTGATGGAGCCAACATCAGTCCCTCTGTTTGGGCAGAGGAAAACAGAATGAGGGACAAACAGGAACCATCTGGCAGGGCTCTCCTCTTTCCTCCCTCAGTATGCCCTCTCATTCTTCATCTGGGTGAAAAATTCGCATCCCCATCAGCGGGACGCACAAAATCCCACTGACTACCATTTTATCAAGAGGCGATCTCAAGCCAGAAAAACCTCTCTGGAAACCTAAAGCTTTACTACTACTAGTGTTCTTCAAATAAGGAATCGGGTTAAAGTGAGGAGGTGTGGTAGGCAGAATCCGGAGATAGCCTCCCCAGATTCCTGCTCCCGGTGTACACACCTGGAGTGTGTTTTCTCTGTTTTTCAATCAAATACTAGTCTAGATACTGCTATGAAGGGATTTTGCAGATGCAGTTAAGGTCCCAAATCATTTATGAAAGGGAGACTAAGCTGGGTGAGCCTGACCTAATCAGGAGAGCCCTTGAAAGGCCCAGGGCTCTTCCTGGTGAAAGAGAGTTGAAGTTAATGCGTGAGAAGTTGTCCATTGGTGGCTTTGGAGATGGAGAAGGAATATGGGTGCCTCTAGGAGCTGAGAGTAGCCCCTGGCTGACAGCCAGCAGGGATAAGGAAGCCTCAATCCTTTGGCCATGGGGAGCTGAATTCTGCCACAACGAAGTGAGCCTGAAAGAGGACCCTGAGCCCCAGATGGGAATGCAGCCCAACACCTTGATTTCAGCCTTTTGAAACTTTGAGCAGAGAACCCAGCCATACATGCCGCGCCTGGACTTTTTTTTTTTGGCCGCGCCACGTGGCTTGCAGGGTCTCAGTTCCCCCACCAGTGATTGAACCCGGGCCATGGTGGTGAAAGCCCAGAATCCTAATCAGTAGGCCACCAGGGAACTCCCTGCTCCTGGACTTCTGCCCTACAGAGCTGTGAGCTAGTAAATGGGTGTTGTTTTAGGCTGCTGAATTTGTGATAATTCGTCAGATAGCAGTAGAAACCCATATGGGAGCACACAGTAAAGAAACATAGACACAGCTGTTACGGTCTGCATTTTTGGAGCTGGTAATAGGGCCTAAATTGGTAATCACAGCTGTCTTCTTCCAGCTTCCAACTCAAAGCAAGTTCCCTTTGCCCTTTCCAGCACCGCAGCCGGATGAGTTTCTTTACCTGGTGGAATGACACATGCCTTCATTGCTGTAGGATCCAAGCCTTTGGTGGTCTTGACAGTATTGGGTTGTCAGTTTCCACTGACCAGAACTTTAGAGCAAGAGAAGAAATAGAGTTGCCCTAAACCAAGTCCTTCTCATCCCCACTGTGTAGCAGCAACACAACTTTCCCTGGTGATCAGGATGAGCCACGTCAGCCAAGCTAGAGAACCTCTCCTCTGACTGCTCAGTGGCATGTGGAGCCTAAAATGAACAGGGGAAATCTCAGCTTCTAGTTCACTGGAACCATGACCATGCTTCCTGGCAGAAGAATTTACTGCTGTGGACACTAGAAGCTTCAGATCCACCAAGCCTTTGGTTGCAAGGATGGAAAACAAAAAAGTCTTCTAGTGAATGAGTAGGTGAAACAGTGAGAGGGACCACTCCCAGAGCCCTTTGTTCTCTGGCCACGAATCCTGCCATGGGGGAGATGGCACCAAAAACTGACCTCCGGTTTAGAACATATACTGCTGGAGGGGTGTTTTCTTCCCTCTGGCACTGTAACCGAGTGCTTAGTAATCCACCTCCCATTCTGTCTGGCTGTTTCATACTAGGTGATCAGCCACGTGACAATATCAGTGAATTTCATGGGCATGAGCCTGTTGCCACACTTGTTTTGTTTTTATTTTTTAATTTAATTTATTTTTATACAGCGCATTCTGATTAGCCATCCATTTTATACACTTTATACATGTCAATCCCAATCTCCCAATTCATCATACCACCACCACCACCCCCCACCGCTTTCCCCCCCTTGGTGTCCATATGTTTGTTCTCTACATCTGTGTCTCTATTTCTGCCCTGCAAACCAGTTCATCTGTACCAGTTTTCTAGGTTCCACATATATGCGTTAATATACGATATTTGTTTTTCGCTTTCTGACTTACTTCACGCTGTATGACAGTCTCTAGATCCATCCACATCTCTACAAATGACCCAGTTTTGTTCCATTTTATGGCTGAGTAATATTCCATTGTATATATGTACCACATCTTCTTATCCATTCGTCTGTTGCTGGGCATTTAGGTTGCTTCCATGACCTGACTATTGTAAATAGTGCTGCAGTGAACATTGGGGTGCATGTGTCTTTTTGAATTATAGTTCTCTCTGGGTATATGCCCAGTAGTGGGATTACTGGGTTGTATGGTAGTTCTATTTGTAGGTTTCAAGGAACCTCCATACTGTTGTCCATAGTGGCTGTATCAATTTACATTCCCACCAACAGTGCAAGAGTGTTCCCTTTACTCCGCACCCTCTCCAGCATTTGTTGTTTGTAGATTTTCTGATGATCCCCATTCTAACTGGTGTGAGGTGATACCTCATTGTAGTTTTGATTTGCATTTCTCTAATAATTAGTGATGTTGAGCAGCTTTTCATGTGCTTCTTGGCCATCTGTATGTTTTCTTTGGAGAAATGTCTATTTACGTCTTCTGCCCGTTTCTAGATTGGGTTGTTTGTTTTTTTAATATTGAGCTGCATGAGCTGTTTATATATTTTGGAGATCAATCCTTTGTCCGTTGATTCCTTTGCAACTGTTTTCTTCCATTCTGAGGATTGTCTTTTCGTTTTGTTTATGGTTTCCTTTGCTGTGCAAAAACTTAAGTTTCATTAGGTCCCATTTGTTTATTTTTGTTTTTATTTCCATTATTCTAGGAGGTGGATCAAAAAAGATCTTACTGTGGTTTATGTCAAAGAGTGTTTTTCCTATGTTGTCCTCTAAGAGTTTTATAGTGTCCAGTCTTAGATTTAGGTCTCTAATCCATTTTGAGTTCATTTTTGTGTATGGTGTTAGGGAGTGTTCTAATTTCATTCGTTTACATGTAGCTGTCCAGTTTTCCCAGCATCACTTATTGAAGAGACTGTCTTTTCTCCATTGTGTATCCTTGCCTCCTTTGTCATAGACTAGTTGACCATAGGTGCGTGGGTTTATCTCTGGGCTTTCTATCTTGTTCCATTGATCTATATTTCTGTTTTTGTGCCAGTATCATATTGTCTTGATGACTATAGCTTTGTAGTATAGTCTGAAGTCAGGGAGTCTGATTCCTCCATCCTCACTTTTTTCCCTCAAGACTGCTTTGGCTATTTGGGGTCTTTTGTGTCTCCATACAAATTTTAAGATTTTTTGCTCTAGTTCTGTAAAAAATGCCATTGGTAATTTGACAGGGATTGCATTGAATCTGTAGATTGCTTTGGGTAGTATAGTCATTTTCACAATATTCATTCTTCCAATCCAAAAACGTGGTATATCTCTCCATCTGTTGGTATCATCTTTAATTTCGTTCATCAGTGACTTATAGTTTTCTGCATACAGGTCTTTTGTCTCCCTAGGTAGGTTTATTCCTAGGTACTTTATTCTTTTTGTTGCAATGGTAAATGGGAGTGTTTCCTTAATTTCTCTTTCAGATTTTTCATCATTAGTGTATAGGAATGCAACAGACTTCTGTGCATTAATTTTGTATCCTGCTACTTTATGAAATTCATTGATTAGCTCTAGTAGTTTTCTGGTGGCATCTTTAGGATTCTCTATATATAGTATCATGTCATCTGCAAACAGTGACAGTTTTACTTCTTCTTTTCCAATTTGTATTCCTTTTATTTCTTTTTCTTCTCTGATTGCTGTGGCTAAAACTTTCAAAACTATGTTGAATAACAGTGGTGAGAGTGGACATCCTTGTCTTGTTCCTGATCTTAGAGGAAATGTTTTGAGTTTTTTGCGATTGAGAATGATATTTGCTGTGGGTTTGTTGTATATGGCCTTTATTATGTTGAGGAATGTCCACTCTATGCCCAATTTCTGGAGAGTTTTTATCATAAATGGGTGTTGAATTTTGTCAAAAGATTTTTCTGCGTCTATTGAGGTGATCATATGGTTTTTATTCTTCAATTTGTTAATATGGTGTATCACATTGATTGATTTGCGTATATTGAAGAATCCTTGCATCCCTGGGAGAAATCCCACTTGATCGTGGTGTATCACCCTTTTAATGTGTTGTTGGATTCTGTTTGCTAGTATTTTGTTGAGGATTTTTGAGTCTATATTCATCAGTGATATTGTTCTGTAATTCTCTTTTTTTGTAGTATCTTTGTCTAGTTTTGGTATCAGGGTGATGGTGGCCTCATAGAATGAGTTTGGGAGTGTTCCTTCCTCTGCAATTTTTTGGAAGAGTTTGAGAAGGATGGGTGGTAGCTCTTCTCTAATTTAGTTTGATAGAATTCACCTGTGAAGCCATCTGGTCCTGGACTTTGTTTGTTGGAATATTTTTAATCACAGTTTCAGTTTCATTACTTGTGATTGGTCCGTTCACATTTTGTATTTCTTCCTGGTTCAGTCTTGGAAAATTATACCTTTCTAAGAATTTGTCCATTTCTTCCAGGTTGTCCTTTTTATTGGCATACAGTTGCTTGTAGTAGTCGCTTAGGATGCTTTGTATTTCTGCGGTGTTTGTTTTAACTCCTCCTTTTTCATTTCTAATTTTATTGATTTGAGTCCTCTCCCTCTTTTTCTTGATGAGTCTGGCTAATGATTTATCAATTTTGTTTGTCTTCTCAAAGAGCCAGCTTTTAGTTGTATTGATCTTTGCTATTGTTTCTTTGTTTCTATTTCATGTATTTCTGCTCTGATCTTTATGATTTCTTTCCTTCTGCTAACTTTGGGTTTTGTTTGTTCTTCTTTCTCTAGTTCCTTTAGGTGTAAGGTTAGATTGCTTATTTGAGATTTTTCTTGTTTCTTGCGGTAGGCTTGTATAGCTATACACTTCCCTCTTAGAACTGCTTTTGCTGCATCCCATACGTTTTGGATCATCGTGTTTTCATTGTCATTTGGCTGTAGGTATTTTTTGATTTCCTCTTTGATTTCTTCAGTGATCTCTTGGTTATTTAGTAACGTAATGTTTACCCTCCCTGTATTTGTGTTTTTTATGTTTTTTCCCTGTAATTCACTTCTAATCTCATAGCGTTGTGTTTAGAAAAGATGCTTGATATGATTTCAATTTTCTTAAATTTACTGAGACTTGATTTGTGACCCAAGATGTGATCTATCATGGAGAATGTTCCGTGCGCACTTGAGGAGAAAATATATTCTGTTGTTTTTGGATGCAATGTCCTGTAAATATCAATTAAATCTATCTGGTCTGTTGTGTCATTTAATGCTTTTGTTTCCTTATTAATTTTCTGTTTGGATGATGTCGATTGATGTAAGTGAGGTGTTAAAGTCCCCCACTATTATCGTGTTACTGTCGATTTCCTGTTTTATAGCTGTTAGCAGTTGCCTTATGTATTGAGGTGCTCCTATGTTGGGTGCATATATATTTATAATTGTTATATCTTCTTCTTGGATTGATCCCTTGATCATTATGTAGTGTCCTTCCTTGTCTCTTGTAACATTCTTTATTTGAAAGTCCATTTTATCTGATATGAGTATTGCTACTCCAGCTTTCTTTTGATTTCCATTTGCATGGAATATCTTTTTCCATCCCCTCACTTTCAGTCTGTATGTGTCCCTAGGTCTAAAGTTGGTCTCTTGTAGACAGCATATAGATGGGTCTTGTTTTTGTTTCCATTCAGCAAGCCTGTGTCTTTTGGTTGGAGCATTTAATCCATTCACGTTTAAGGTAATTATCGATAGTATGTTCCTATGACCATTTTCTTAATTGTTTTTGGTTTGTTTTTGTAGGTCCTTTTCTTCTCTTGTGTTTCCCACTTAGAGAAATTCCTTTAGCATTTGTTGTAGGGCTGGTTTGGTGGTGCTGAATTCTCTTAGATTTTGCTTGTCTGTAAAGCTTTTGATTTCTGCATCGAATTTGAATGAGATCCTTGCCGGGTAGAGTAATCTTGGTTGTAGGTTCTTCCCTTTCATCACTTTAAGTGTACCCTGCCACTCCCTTCTGGCTTCTAGAGTTTCTGCTGAGAAATCAGCTGTTAACCTTATGGGAGTTCCCTTGTATGTTATTTGTCGTTTTTCCCATGCTGCTTTCAATAATTTTTCTTTGTCTTTAATTTTTGCCAATTTGATTACTGTGTGTCTCGGCATTATTCTCCTTGGGTTTATCCTGTATGGGACTCTCTGCACTTCCTGGACTTGGATGTCTATTTCCTTTCCCATGTTAGTGAAGTTTTTGACTATAATCTCTTCAGATATTTTCTCGGGTCCTTTCTATCTCTCTCCTCCTTCTGGGACCCCTATAATGTGACTGTTGGTGCGTTTAATGTTGTCCCAGAGGTCTCTTAGGCTGTCTTCATTTCTTTCCATTCTTTTTCCTTTATTCTATTCCATAGCAGTGAATTCCAACATTCTGTCTTCCAGGTCACTTATCCATTTTTCTGCCTCAGTTAGTCTGCTATTGATTCCTTTTAGTGTATTTTTTATTTCAGTTATTGTATTGTTCATCTCTGTTTGTTTGTTCTTTAATTCTTCTAGGTCTTTTTAAAACATTTCTTGCATCTTCTTGATCTTTGTCTCTATTCTTCTTCCGAGGTCCTGGGTCATCTTCACTATCATTATTCTGAATTCTTTTTCTGGAAGGTTGCCTGTCTCCACTTCATTTAGTTGTTTTTCTCTGGTTTTATCTTGTTCCTTCATTTGGTACATAGGCCTCTGCCTTTTCATCTTGTCTATCTTTCTGTGAATGTCATTTTTTTTTCCACCGGCTGCAGGATTGTAGTTCTTCTTGCTTCTGCTGTCTGCCCTCTGGTGGATGAGGCTATCTAAGAGGCTTGTGCAAGTTTCCTGATGGGAGGGAGTGGTGGTGGGTAGAGCTGGGTGTTGCTCTGGTGGGCAGAGCTCAGTAAAACTTTAATCCACTTGACTGCTGATGGGTGGGGCTGGGTTCCCTCCCTGTTGGTTGTTTGGCTTTAGGGGACCGAACACTGGAGCCTACCCGGGCTCTTTGGTGGGGCTAATGGCTGACTCTGGAAAGGCTCAGGCCAAGGAGTACTTCCCAGAACTTCTGCTGCCAGTGTCCTTGTCCTCACGGTGAGACAGAGCCACCCCCAGCCTCTGCAGGAGACCCTCCAACACTAGCAGGTAGGTCTGATTCAGTCTCCTATGGGGTCACTGCTCCTTTCCCTGCATCCCAATGTGCACACTACTTTGTGTGTGCCCTCCAAGTGTGGAGTCCCTGTTTCCCCCAGTGCTGTCGAAGTCCTGCAAACAGATCCCACTAGCCTTCAAAGTCTGATTCTCTAGGAATTCCTCCTTCCGGTGCCGGACCCTGGGTTGGGAAGCCTGACGTGGGGCTCAGAACCTTCACTCCACTGGGTGGACTTCTGTGGTATATGTTCTCCAGTTTGTGAGTCACCCACCCAGCAGTTATGGAATTTGATTTTATTGTGATTGTGCCCCTCCTACCATCTCATTGCGGCTTCTCCTTTGTCTTTGGGTGTGGGGTATCTTTTTTGGTGAGTTCCAATGTCTTCCTGTCGACGATTGTTCAGCAGTTACTTGTGATTCTGGTGTTCTCGCAGGAGGGAGTGAGAGCACGTCCTTCTACTCTGCCATCTTGAACCAATTTCCCGCCGCACTTCTTATGCTGTAAAATGTGTGCCCTTGTCAGAGGTGATGTTGCATTTGATAGCAAAGTGAAGGATAAGGCATTCTGTAAGTCTACAAATGATCCTGGAAGAAGAACTTCAGGCAGAGAAAACAATCAGAATATGTATTTACCCTATGAGAACCAAGCTTCGCTCCCTCTAAGATAGAGGGGTCCACAGTGGCCTCCCTCCAATCCCAGTGTCTCTCTTTGTTTGTGGTGTGATTTTCAAGAGGCCGCAACTTGTCTCTCCCTTTAGAAGGTTACCCCAGACCACAGAGGCCCTAGAAACTTCCCCTATATGGTGGGCCCCCCTCCACCTCAGGCACACATACATCTTACAAAGGCATCTAGAGTACTAGGCAATTCCCACTCACAGGTCCATTTAGCATAATACCATCAATGTGTTGAACCAAGACGTCCTGTCTGATATCAAGATACCTGAGTTCCCCTTACATAATGTGACAGGGAGGACAAGACTTGACATTGTCCTAGTGAAGATGGTAATGGTATACTATTTTCCCTGCTATGTAAATTCAAATTGCTTCAGCTTTTCCTGGAAAGAAAATGTTTTCCAGGTCAAAAGCTGAATGCCATGTGCCTGGGCTGTGTTGACTTGCCACAGTGAAGATTCCACATTTGGTACTCTAGTTGTGATTGGCATCACTACCTAAGTTTGCAGAGATTTACTCTCTTTCTCTATGTCCCATCTGGATCTTGCACTAGCCAGATAAGTGAGTCAAATGGGGATGTGCTAGGAATCACTACCCTTGCACATCTCAAGTTTTAAAGGTAGTACCAATCTCTGTAATTTCCCCAAGGTGGAAGTATTGCTTCTGACTTACCTTCTTGGTGTGGTGGGGATGGGAATGGGGGAGTCATTTCAGGAGCTTTCACTTTTCCTCTCTCATCATAATAGGCTTCATTTCATGAGTGAAAAGACCAGTGTAAGAGTTCTACCCATTATTAAGTATCTCAGTTTTCACCATATATTCTGGGAGTGGGGGAAAAACACAGGGTCCATGACCCCATGGACACCATATTAGACTTGGGTCAGGACTCCATACATAACCTGACTCTCGTAAGTTCCCAGTCTCACTGGTGGCACTTCAGGGCTCTGGGGATCAGCATGAATTCAGATCCAATATCTTTTTCTTTTTAATATTTATTTATTTATTTGGCTGTACCAGGTCTTAGTTGCGGCATGCGGGATCTAGTTCCGTGACCAGGGATCGAACCCGGGCCCCCTGCATTGAGAGCACAGAGTCTTAACTGCTGGACCACCAGGGAAGTCCCAGATCCAATACCTGTTAACCTAAGGAAGATCATGTACCTTTCAGTAGTGCACAGTTACCTTGGTCAATGGCAGCAAGTCATTTGGGGACAACACATGGTATCTATCTGCAGCCACATTGCAGGCTCCTCCCTCAGTTGAGGGTGTCTGAATCTGTGAACTGACTTAATTAGATCTGGAAATTGGGTAAAAGGCCAAGAATACCCCCCCACCCCCCCAGTTTCTACCCAGAAATCTAGAATTTTTCATCTGTGTTTGTCAAGCAGCACCGTAACAGGCTGCCCAACTGCTTCATTTCTAAAAATCTTTGCCACGGTTCCCTAGAGATCAAAGCACTTGGGTTGCCATTCTTGGCTTACCTGGTCTCTGACAGGTAAGCATGGCCATCTTGCCCTTTCTACTCTGGGATCCCATTATTCCCACTGAGATCAAGGGATATAATTCCTTTGCATTATCCCCAACCATCCTCTCCAGTCTATAGATGACAGTCCAGTCACTGCAAGCTCTTCAAGGACTTCTTAATGCCTTCATGAGGGGAGTGTCCTCCAGGCCTTCCTGAGGGCTCTGGCTGGGGAGAATCGAGCAGGTTTACCTACTACCATCATTCTCAAACTGTGGTGATTCTGAAACATGCTGAAGTTTGAGAACCATTACTGTAGAACAGGGCTTCTCAAACTTTAAGGTGCATGCAAATCACCTGGAGATCTTTTTAGATGCAGAATCTGATTCAGTATGTCTGGGGTAGAGCCGAAGCTTTTGCATTTTTTAACAAGCTCCTAGCTGATGCCAGTGCTTCTGATCTGATACCACCGTTTTGAGCAGTAATGCTGTAGAGGAGGGTGTCTGATGACTCAGGAAATGGGAATATAATGGATCTATTCTATCAGTGGTCCTCAAACTTTGGGGTGTATCAGAATCACCTGAGAGCTTGTTAAAACATAGATTTCTGACCCCTCCCCAAAGCTTATGACTCTATAGATCTGAGGTGAGGCCCAAGAATTGGCATTTCTAACATGTTCACAGATGATGCTGATGTTGATGGTACAGGGACCACACCTTGAGAACCTGTTATCTAACATCCTTAGAATCCAGTACCACACATGTTCCCTAGATCCTTGTTTCTACACCTTGGCAAAGTTTTGTAGCCTTTAAGTGCATAGGCCATCTTCTTCTGGAGCAGGCCTTATACCTCTCCATCTGGGCCTTGATATGGGCCTGAACGTGATAAGATAAGGAGATGGGACCTAAGGAGAATTGACCTCAGCTTATGAGGCAACTGCCCTGGGTGCAATTATTGTAAGGCTTTTATACAAAGGAGAGCTAGTTTTTCCAGCCAGAAGAAGAGGTTCGAAGGAGTATGGAGGGTCAGAATTTTCAGCCATGTCATGTCTGCATCATGACTCCCTTTCCCATGTCTCAGAGTTTTACTCCACCCATCAATAACCTTGACTGGGTGTAAGAGACTTGGCAGAGTTAAGCATTTAATTGGTGTTGCAAATCTACCACCCTTACAATCAGACCCTAGGATTGGTTCTTAGCCATATTTCCTCTGCAATTAGTGGAAACGAGGGACTCCTTCATTGCTTCCATGGAGGTATTCTGGTTTTCCAAGCATCTTTTTAATTGTATTTCTGTAGCTTTTATTTTCTCTTTTTCCCTATGTATACTTTTCAGGGTGGTAAAAAGAATCCAGTTGGTTCCACTATTTTATAACCACCATTCTTACCATAGCAGTGAAGTGTCAGAGCCACTTGATCTCTTAATGCCTTGCCCTCCATCTGCATTTCATCTCATGCTGCCACCATTGATAATTTGAGTAACGATGATGCTACCACATGCCATGGATTGCTTACTTCCTAATTCTTCCCGCAAGGTTATCACTGTGATCCTCAAATATATGAGCAACTGAATTCCAGGATCCCATTTTGAGGGACTATTTCCTGATTCCACAATTACTGTATTATTCTGAATCCAAATAGGAAACAGATGGCTCACTGAAATTAGTATAATTCAAGGAGGGTTTTATAAAGGTACTATTTATTAAGGTTTGGGCAGTGGAAGTGTATAGGGGACCCACAAGGGATAATGTGGTAATCCAGAACTAAGAACAGCAGAACGATTAACACCCGTAGGCCTGAAGGGATGAAGAGAGGGAGTGGTTTCTGTAATCTTGAAGGAAATTCCGATAGAGTGGGTCAATTGGAAAGAAGCAATGACTTTTGATCGACAGACACAGCAGCCCAAGTGGACTTCTAAGGGAGATGTCTTGCTGGGGATCTGCATTGGCTGAACCCAACAAGAAGCCAGAAGGTGAAGAATCCACTGACATACTCCATGCACGTCAGGCCCAAGGCAAAGAGCAGGGTGGAAAAATGTACACAGTGAATCTGGAGAGGCAAATATCCTACTAATTTTTCTCTGACACTCTTACTATTTATTTTTTCTTTACATTCAAATCTACCATTTTGTTCTTTGTTTTCTACTTGTTTCACCAAGTTTTTGTTCCTTTATTTCTCCTTTATTGCCATCTTTGGGACTAATTATTTTTTATTTTTCCATTTTTCCCTCCATTACCTTGTCAGTTTTACATTCTTTTCTTATTCTTTTAGTAGTTACCATAGAGACTGAATAATCTCCTTACATCCATATGAACTCATGTTTAGTTTAATATAGATACAGATATAGAAATATATATTTATAAATATTTATACATACACACACATACATGCATATGTGTGTACACAGGCTAGTATTACAAACGTATGCTTCGTTACTCTGTCAGCTGAGAGGGCACCCCGTTAGCAGCAAGCACAGCTAGTACTGAACCTTGGTTTCTAATGCCATTCTCAAATCAAAGAAACCAGGGCTCTTTGGAGAAATGGCTGACTAAAATTGGAACAGAAAATATAGAAGATAAGCCTAAATCATCGTGTAGTGCCAGAAAGTGAAGAAGTACTTTAAAAAAAAAAAAAAAAAAAAGGTGAGGCGGGCTTCCCTGGTGGCGCAGTGGTTGAGAGTCCGCCTGCCAATGCAGGGGACACAGGTTCGTGCCCCGGTCCGGGAAGATCCCACATGCCGCGGAGCGCCTGGGCCCGTGAGCCATGGCCGCTGAGCCTGCGCGTCCGGAGCCTGTGCTCCGCAACGGGAGGGGCCCCAACAGTGAGAGGCCCGCTTACCGCAAAAAAAGAAAATAATAATAATAGGGGAAATTGAGTATGGGAACTCTCTGTACTAACGTCTCAATTTTTCTGTAAATCTATTCTAAAATTTGAAAGTGTATTTAAAAAACATGACTCCTTGACTCAGTACAGTCTACCTTAAAGTAGTACTTTTGTTACTTCCCAAAAAATGAAAGAAACTTATGACAGTTTAACTCCATTTACCTCTCCCTCCCCACCTTTGGTGCAATTTTTGTTATCCTTTTTTATTTCTATATCTGTTTAAATGCCACAAGACATTATTGTTTTTGTTTTTGTTTTTGTTTTTTGCAGTACGTGGGCCTCTCACTGTCGTGGCCTTTCGTGTTGCGGAGCACAGGCTCCGGACGCGCAGGCTCAGCGGCCATGGCTCACGGGCCCAGCCGCTCCACGGCATGTGGGATCTTCCCGGACCGGGGCACGAACCCGTGTCTCCTGCATAGGCAGGCAGACTCTCAACCACAGCGCCACCAGGGAAGCACCCATTATTGTTGTTTTAAACAATTAATATTTAAACACACACCATCTATGTCTATATCTATATATCTATATCTATGTACACACATGCATACATGCATACACAAAACCTCTGTGTGTGTTTATATATATACACACATATATATATACTATGTGTGTATGTGTGTGTGTGTGTGTATATGTATATAGTGTTTCACATTCCTTCCTGCAATGCTGTGCTTCCATATAGGATTATTTTCCTTCAGCCTGAAACTCCCTTTAATAGTTTTTTTTTTTTTAACATCTTTATTGGAGTATAATTGCTTTACAATGGTGTGTTAGTTTCTGCTTTATAACAAAGTGAAAATCAGCTATACATACACATGTATCCCCATATCTCCTCCCTCTTTCGTCTCCCTCCCACCCCCCCATCCCACCCCTTTAGGTGGTCACAAAGCACCAACCTGATCTCCCTGAGCTATGTGGCTGCTTCACACTAGCTATCTATTTTACATTTGATAGTGTATATATGTCCATGCCACTCTCAATTCATCCCAACTTACACTTCCCCCTCCCTGTGTCCTCAAGTCCATTCTCTACATCTGCATCTTTATTCCTGTCCTGCACTTAGGTTCTTCAGAACCTTTTTTTTTTTTTTTTTAGATTCCATATATATGTGTTAGCATATGGTATTTGTTTTCTCTTTCTGACTTACTTCACTCTGTATGACAGACTCTAGGTCCATCCACCTCGCTACAAATAACTCAGTTTCGTTTCTTTTAATGACTGAGTAATATTCCATTGTATATGTGTGCCACATCTTTTTTTTTTTTTTTTTTTTTTTTTTT